>NW_008355789.1:3900089-3902293 GCF_000622305.1 Nannospalax galili | reverse complement strand
TAATTATATTAATTCAACTGTAAACCTAAAAATTTACAGCCAATTTTGAAAGAGATGCATCCTACCTCAGGAAACCGTTATTGAATATGTCAATTGTGTTGTAATGATATGCTTCTTTTAAGTATGTTGTTATTAAATAAATCATTTTTAAAAATTAAAAAAAAAATTAAATTAGGCCATACCTTGACTCCCCCAGCCTCTTTCACCCTCCCAGCTCCCCTGCCACATCTCTCATCCTAGCCTGGGTACTGGCCCTTTTCTTGTCTTGGCACCCCAGATACTGGGGCTAACCTCTCAGCCCAGAGCCACCACTGCCTCCTGATCCTTTGCATCCAGACTGTATTAGTCACTTTTCTGTTGCTGTGATAGAAAGACTGACCCAAGCAATTTATAGAAGGAAGAGTTTATTTGAGCTTATGCTTCAAAGAAAACTACAGTCCATCATGGCAGGGAGGCATGGTGGCTGGAGGTGGCTGGAGCAGGAGCAGCAGAAGTGAAGCTCTCACATCCTCACACAGGCACAGGAAGCAAGAGAGAGACTGGAGATCTGGCAAGGCTTAAGAACTCTCTAAGCCCACCCACAGTGATGTGCTTCCTCCAGGACAGCCACACTTTAAAACCTCCCAAGACAGCATCATCATCTGGGGATAAAATGGCCAAACACTTGGGAGCCTATGGGGGACATTTTCATTCAAACCACCACATTCCACCCCCTGGCCTCCATAGGCTCATGATCATATAAAATTCAAAATGTGTTTAGTCCAACTTTAAAAGTCCCCATAGTCATTATCAGTTTCAATACTATTCAAACGTCCACAGTCCACAGGTAAATATCTTAACTGTAAGCCTCTGTAAAATCAAAAGACAAATTAGATATTCCCAACATACAGTTGAACCAAATACTTATTACCATTTCAAAAGGGAGGAATGGAGGCATAGTAAGGAAATACCTAACCAAAACAAGACTGAAAACCCACAGGGCAAACACCAAATCCGGTAGCTCCATGTCCAACTTCTGGGACTTTACTTCAGAAAAATTCAGTAAAAAAATATGCAACACCCAACTTCTGGTACCACAATCTGTATTAATCAGGGTTCTCCAAAGAAACCGAACTGGTAGAATGAACATATATGTATAGAGATTTATCAGCTTAGCTCACAGGATAGAGTCTGCATAGTCCAATAATGGCTGCACCACACTAGAGAGGCTGAGAATCCGCAGTCGCTCAGTCCAAGAGGCTGGATGTCTCAGTAGTACCAATCTGGCACTGAAGGTCTGATGAATTCCAAAAGATCAGCTAATCTTCAGTCTACAGCAGCAAGACGAACTCACCAGTGAGAGAGAAGGCAAGCAGCAAGAAGCCAGGTGTTCTCCTTTGCCGTTGCCTTTTATACTGGCTGCCATCAGAAGGTAACACACACATTTATGGTGTGTCTTCCAGCTTCAGATGATCCAACCAAGAAGATCTCTCTCATTTCAGTTAATCCCAGATCCAGTCAAGTTGACACCCAGATTAGCCATCACACGGACCAACCCAGTTCCTCTCTGTGGTCCCCAGGGACCCTGTGGGCCTGGTCATGCCCTCACCTCCCTTTACTTCCCTGGTCTGCACAGTCTCCAGGTGTCCTAGTGCCAGTACCTTTCCTGGTCCCCAGGAACCCTCTGGGCCAGGTCCTGCCCTCACCTCCCTTTCCTTCCTGGGCTGCACAGCCTCCAGTGGCCTGGTGTCAGCACCTTTCCTGGGTAAGCCCAGCATGCCCATCACACCTTGACTCCCCCAGCCTCTTTCACCTTACCAGCTCCCTCTCTGCTGTCACTCCTCCTAGCCTGGATACTGGCCCATTTCTTGTCTTGGCACCCCAGACACTGGGGCCAACCTCTCCACCCAGAGCCACCACTGCTTCCTGATTGTTTGCATCCAGACCAACCCAGATCCTCCCTGTAGTCTGCAGGATCCCTCAGGGACTCTTCCCACCCACACCTCCCTTTGCATTCCTGGGTGGCACAGCCACCAGCTTCCCAAGACCAGCATCTTTCCTGGGCCCTACTCCCAGGCAGCCCAGCCCCCAAATTCCTGAGGGCAGCATCTTTCCTGGAGGGACCCAGACCTTAGGAGAAAGCCTGAGAGCATCTGAGCCTCATCTCAGTTGGGCCTCTGTAGGAACTCCTGAAGACAAAAGCAATTAGGCCACTCCAATATAAA
>NW_008355789.1:3893957-3899379 GCF_000622305.1 Nannospalax galili | reverse complement strand
CTGGTAAAAGAAAGGAGCCAGAGGCTCCTCCCAAGCCCATGTGACCCCTGAGGAACAGATCCTCAAACAACTTTAAGAGTAAAAATAAATCAGTTTATCTGGATCAACTGTATGGACTTAAACACCCAAAAGGAAAATATAACCAAAGAATAAATGGGCCAACATAATTTCGTAAGAGTCCATATGTATAGCTAAAGGCTACATAACAAGCAACAATGCCAGACAAGCGATACCTTCTTTTGAGTTGATGGCCAGTGTGGCCAAAGGTTTCCCAGATAGTAACCTAGCACAGAACTGGGAAAATGAACAGCAGACCCCAATCTTATCCAAAGGAATATAGACAACTGATTACCACTAGATGAGGAACAGCTGACCCTCCTAAAATAAAGACCTCTAGATAGGCTGACTAGATTCACCAGAAGGGCAAGTAGTGGGGAATGGCTGGGGGAGCCGATAACACAGCAGACAGTAGCAGGGATATCAGACTACAAGGGCTCTAGTGGTGGGAGGCAGGCTATGGGAGGGTGCCATCTAGGAAGTGGGTGTATAAATAAATAAAAAAGTTTGGGATGTTCTGTATGATAATACACAAAAAAAAAATAAAAAAAATTTAAAAAATGAATTATATTTGAGGAGGAAGCATAAAAACTTACATCATGTTAATTAGTAGAGGTGATAAATATTACCATTGAAATATACCTGATGACTTTACATCCATACACAGGTGCCAAGGATCCAAGTGAAACTGACCATGACAAGTAAGAATCATATACTTTTCTGTATGAAACTGTATTTTAATAATGAAATGGAGATCTTTTTTTAAACTTTAAAACCTCATTTAATTTTATGTCTTATAGGGTATAGACAGTACAATATTGTAGAACTGTATTAATTCAACTATATACCTAAAAATTTACAGCCAATTTTGAAAGAGATGCATCTTAGCTCTGAAAATTGTTATTGAATGTCAATGCTGTTGTAATGAAATGCTTCTTCTAATTATATGGTTATTAAATAAATTTTTTAAAAATTTGCAAAAAAAAGAATTCAGTGACTTTAAAGAATACGTAAACAAAGAAATCAAAGAACTGAAGGAAGATAGGGATAAACTTCTGAATGAATTCAGAAAAGAGTTAGAAATATTGAAGAATACTCAGGCTGAAATGAAGAAGGAAGTGAAACACTCAGTAAGCCAATTAGAAATGACAGGAGAAATCCTCACCAATAGGCTGAATGAAATGGAAAACAGAATATCAAGACTGGAAGATAAAGTGGACAAATTATAACACTCAAGCAAAGATTATGAAAAATTTTTTAAAAACCCAGAATGGAATACACAAGAATTGTGTGACACCACATAAAAACCAATTTTACAAATCATAGGCATACAGGAAGGAGAAGGATCTCAAGATAATGGTATGGAACAGATATTCAACAGGATTATAGAAGAAAAATTTCCAAAATTAAAAAAAGATATGCCCATACAAATACAAGAAGCATATAGAACACCAAATAGACAGGACCAGAAAAGAAACTCTCCACAGCACAGCATAGTAAAAACACTAAATGTTCAGAACAAAAGACAATACTGAAAGCTACAAAAGAAAAACAAGTCACATATAAAGGAAAACCTGTCAGGATTACAGCTGACTTTTCAGTGCAAACTATGAAAGCCAGAAGAGCCTGGACCAAAGTATTCCCAGTTCTAAATGACCACAGATGCCAACCCAGACTACTTTACCCAGCCAACATGTCTATCATAGTTGAAGGGGAAAGAAAAAAATCTTCCATGACATAAATAGGCTGAAAGAATTCAGGTCAACAAAACCAGCCCTTCAGAGAGCTCTGAAAGCAATACAAAGAGCTGAAGAAAGGAAAAATTATATACAAGGGGTAATGGAAAGTAATTCAATGAAGGTATAACTGTGGAAATGCACAGCTATATCAAGAATGTGAACAGAAATAAAAATGACAGGATTCAATACACATCTTTCATCAATAAATTTAAATATCAATGGACTGAATTCCCCAGTCAAAAGATATAGACTAGTTGAATGAATTAAGAAACAAAATCCGGGGCTGAAGAGATGGCTCAGTGGTTAAGAGCACTGACTGCTCTTGCAGAGGAGCCAGGTTCAATTCCCAGCACCCACATGACAGCTACGAACTGTCTGTAACACCAATTCCAGGGGAGTCTGAAGCCCTCTTCTGACCTCTGCACCATTGCATGACATGGGTGCACTCACATACATGCAGGCAATACGCTTGTATATCAAGGACAGGCACTACCTTAAGGTGAAAGGATGGAACAAAATATACCAAGCGAATATACCAAGAGAACTTTACTAAGAAAAAAGCAGGCATCGCAATGCTAATATCTGATAAAATAGACTTTAAGCTAAAACTAATCAGAAGAGATAAAGATGACCACTTCATTCTGATAAAAGGAACAATAAGAAGATATTACAATCATGAACATATATATTCACCAAAGTCTGGTGTACCCAACTTCATAAAAACAGTATTATAGGACTTTAAGACCCAGATTAATCCCAACTCATTAATAGTAGGGGACTTCAATACCCCACTGTCTGCATTAGATAGGTCAACAGGACAGAGAGTTAACAGAGAGACATCTGAATTAAACAATACCATACATCAGATGGACCTAACAGACATCTACTGTATATTCCACCCAAGTAACAAAGAACATACTTTCTATTCACTGCCCCATGGAAACTTCTCCAAAATTGACCATGTAGTGGAGAACAAAACAAAGCTCAACAAATACAAAAAGATTGAAATAATTCCATGCATTCTGTCAGACCACAATGTAATAAAGCTTTACATCAACACTGGAAAACCCCCCAGTAACCACATGAACACATGGAGATTAAACAACACACTCCTGAATGATGAATGGGTCAAAGGAGAACTTAAGAAAGAAAATAATTCCTGGAACTAAATGAAAAAGACAATACAACACAACAAAACCTCTGTGACACATTGAAAGCAGTCCTTAGAGGGAAGTTTATAGCTCTAAGTGCTTACATTAAAAGATTGGAAAGAACACAAATAAATGACTTAACATTGCAACTCAAGATACTTGAAAAGAAACACCAAATGAAACTCAAACCCAGCAGACAAGAAGAAATAACAAAAATCAGAGCAGAAATTAGTGAAATTGAAATGAAGAAAACAATACAAAGAAGCAATGAATCCAAGAGCTGGTTATTTGAAAAACTAAACAAGATAGACAGCTCCTTAGCCCAGTTAACCAAAAGAAAGAAAGAGCACCTCCAAATCAACAAAATCAGAGATGAAAGGGGAAACATCACAAAAGACACCAAAAAGATCCAGAACATTATAAGGGAATACTTTAAAAACCTATATGCTACTAAATTTGAAAACCTAAAATGGATGGGTACCAGAAAGCATGGGAACCACCAAAACTAAACCAAGAAGAGATTAACAGCTTAAACAGACCTATAACACATAAGGAAACTGAAACAGTAATACAAAACCTCCCGCTGAAATAAGCCCAGGACCAGATGGATTTACAGCAGAATTCTACGAGACATTTAAAAAGGATCTACATCCAATACTGCTTTATTTATTCAAAAAGATAGAAATGGAGGGAGAACTTCCAAATTCCTTCTATGAAGCCAGCTTCACTCTAATACCAAAGCCAGGTAGATACAACCAAAAAAAAAAAAAAAGAAAACTATAGACCCATATCCTTAATGAACATAGATGCAAAAATTCTCAACAAAATACTTGCAAACCTCATACAGACACACATCAAAAAGATCATCCACCATGATCAAGTTGGCTTTATTCCAGAGATTCAGGGATGGTTCAATGTATATAATTCAATAAACATCATAAATCATATAAATGGGCTCAAAGACAAGAACCACATGATCATCTCAATAGATCCAGAGAAGGAAGGCCTTTGACAAAATTCAACATGCATTTATGTTCAAAGTCCTAGAAGGAACTGGACTGGAGGGAATATACCTCAACATAATTAAAGCTATATACAACGAATCCACAGCTAACATCATTCTAAATGGAGAAAAACTGGAAGCATTCCCATTAAAATCAAGAACCAGACAAGGCTGTCCACTATCTCCATTCCTCTTTAATATAGTGTTTGAAACTCTTACAAGAGCCATAAGACAAGAGAAGGAAATTAAAGAGTACTAATTGGAAAAGAAGAAGTCAAACTACCACTTTTTGCAGATGCTTTGATACTATACCTAAGAGATTCCAAAAGTTCCACCAGAAAACTCCTAGAACTGATCAACACTTTCAGTATAGTGGCAGGGTATAAAATCAATCTACAAAAGTCTGTAGCCTTTCTATATACCAAGAACAAACAATCAGAGAAAGAGCACATGGAAACACTCCCCTTCATAATAGCTGCAATATATATATATATGAATAAACCTGACCAAAGTTATTAAAGAGCTCTACAATGAAAATTTTAAATCCTTAAAGAGATTGAAGAAGACATCAGAAGATGGAAGGACCTCCCATGCTCATGGATTGGAAGAATTAATATTGTGAAAATGACCATTCTACCAAAAGCCATTTATAGATTCAATGCAATGCCAATCAAAATCCCCATGACATTCTTCACAGAATTGTTGAAAACATCCTATGATTCATATAGAAGCAGAAAAGACTTCGGATAACCAAAGCAACCATGAGCACTAAGATCAATGCTGGGGGGATTACTATACCAGATATTAAACTGTATTACAGAGCTACAGTCATAAAAACAACATGGTACTGGCACAAAAATAAACCCATAGATCAATGGAACAAAATTGAAGACACAAATATGAGTATGTGCAATTTTAGCCACCTGATATTTGACAAAGGGGCCAATAACATTCACTGGAGGAAAGACAGCATGTTCAGTAAATGGTGCCGGCAAAACTGGATCTCCACCTGTAGAAGAATGGAACTAAACCCATATCTTTTACCTTGTACAAAAGTCAACTCCAAATGTATCAAAGGCCTCAGTGTGAAGCTTGAAACTCTGAAACTATTAGAAGAAATAACCTACAAGATATAGGTATAAGAAAGGATTTTATAAATCGGACATCAACTCCCCAGGAAACAAGGTTAAGAATCAACAAATGGGACCTCATTAAACTAAAAAGCTTCTGTACATCAAAAGAAGCAACCAAGGAAGTGAAGAGAAAACCCACAGAATGGGAGAAAATCTTCACCAGCGACACATCTGACAGAGGTTTAACATCCAGAATATATAACGAACTCAAAAAACAAAGAATTAAAAAAGGAAGCAACCCAATTAAAAGATGGGCTAAGAAACTGAACAGAGTTCTCAAAAGAAGAAATAAAGATGGCTAAGAAGCATCTTAAAAGGTGTTCAACATCACTAGCAATC
>NW_008355789.1:3703684-3893889 GCF_000622305.1 Nannospalax galili | reverse complement strand
AACAAATGATACCAAATGTTGGAGAGGATGAGGGGAAAGGGGAACACTCATCCACTGCTGGCGGGGCTGCAAACTTGTTCAATACCTATGGAAAGCAGTGTGGAGAACTCTTAAAAAACTACAAATGAACCTACCATTTCACCCAGTTATACCACTCCTTGGCATATACCCAAAGAACTCATCCTATTGCAGAGATACTTGTACATCCATGTTTGTTGCTGCTCTTTTCTTGTAGCTAAGAGATGGAAGCAACCTAAGTGCCCCTCAACTGATGAGCAGGTAATGAAAATGTGGTTCATTTATACGATAGAGTTTTACTCCTCAGCAAAGAAAGATGAAATGAACTTTGCAGTTAAATGGATGGGACTAGAAACTGTTATACTAAGTGAATAACACAGACTCAGAAAAAAAAATGATGCATTGTCTTCCTCATGTGTGGATCCTAGCACCAAATCCTGATAAGTGAGTATGCATCCAGACAGAACTACAGGAACCAGGATAATGGAAAGGAACCAGGGAGGTAAAGGGAAAGAAAGAACCTGAAAGAGAAGAACAGTAGGAAACTGGTGTTAATAAGGGAGATATGGGTAAAAATGGGGTTATTTTAAGGGGGGGAGGGAAGGTTATACAAGGAAACTAGGGCATAAAGGGAAAGAAGGAGCTCAAGAGAGGCGGGGCCATAGGAAAAGGGTATTATTAAGGGAGAAATGGGGAAAATGGGGGCACCTTAAATGGGGAAACCATGGTGGAAGTGTTAGACAATGTGAGATAAATAAAGCCTACCTAGTTTTAAAAAACCAGAGGGAATTACTCTTGCCTTCACTTCTTCATGATTCATGGAATTTCTCCTCCCCTTAGAGACAAGAGTTATGCAATTTGGGAGTCTTTTAGATAGACCCTCCGAAGGGGTACTCCAATTGCCTCACTCTGTGTCCCTGTTCATCATGGAAGAAGCCAGAGCTGTCTGCATCCCTATTCCCTATTGGCAATTTGGGTAACCTCTTTAGAGGATGGTGTGATAAGAATAGGAGGTAGGAATTTGCTAGGCAGTTAGGGTAAAAAGACCCCAAAGAAATGTAGCCAGTGTCTTGGCTAAATGTCAAAATGTCCTTAGGCCTCTTAACAACATACTCTGTTCCAAAGGCCAAAAAATGTCAAAAGTATTTGGGAGCTTGTATCTAATCCTTAAAAGAGTTTAGGGTTACCTCTTCAGAGGGGGGAATGTTGGAGGGGAGGGAGTGGGCATGTTTGATCAAAACACCTTATATGTATGTATGAAATTCTCAATAAAGGTTTTGTAAAAATAAAAAGAATACCAGAGAGAACCATATTAGTCCAACAACCTACTGACAAATTATACCTACAACCAGATCAAAGAATGTAATACATGTCTAGGCAAGGTTTATCTGAGAGCGTTTGGTCTTTTCCCAAGCTTTATATACATGGCACATGGTAATTAAAAGTACCAGACTGGTGGAACTAACCTTCTTGGATGTTTTACAGCCATACAATGAGGCCTATACCAATTTGTACAGAGGGACATAAAGGACAGGTTTTGCTTCTTTCCCTCCTAGGTCAACTAAGTTCCAGGGGACTATGAGCATCTCTGAAATTGTCCTGTAACTGTGGTGGGTCACCTGTCCCCTTGATCAAGGAAGCCGTGGAGACCCCACCTGATGGACCTGAACCAGTGTCCAGTCTACAAAGAGGAGGGTCAATACAGAGGAAGCATTTCCTCCATGCTTCCAAGCAAAGACAGCCATGGTCAAGCCAGACCTTTGACTTATCTTCACATAGATGGAACTGGTAAAAAAAAAAAAATGGAGCCAGGGGCTCCTCTGAAGCCCATGTTACCTCTGAGGAACAGATCCTCAAACAACCTTAAGAGTAAAAATAAATTGATTTATCTAGGCCAGTTGTAGGGTCTTAAACACCCAAAAGGAAAGTACAACCACAGATTAATGGGGTCAATATAAGGTGGGGGAGGGGAGATGGTAATGCACGACTTCATCGCTTAGGCAATGTGTTCAAACCACCATAGATTCCACCTGAGTTAGACAATGTGGTGCTCTTGTGAGAAAGGACCTTTAGATCTGATGGTGATGCATCTGGAATGCTAGAATTAATACTAGTGAAATAAACATACAAAGAAACCACGTTTGGCAGGGTACACTTATATTCCCTGAACTTGGGAGGTGGAGGCAGGAGAATCAGAAGTTTAAGGTTAGCCTTTGCTACATAGCAAGTTTGAGGCCAACCTGGGCTACATGAAACCCTGTCTTGAAACCCCCAAATGACATACACACACATACACACATACACACACACACACACACACACACACACACACACACACACAGAGCAAAACTGAAGTAAAAGACCTGTTCCTTTGCTAGAACTTGGTAAAGCTGTTGCCTGAGTTCTCTCACATCAATTTCCCTGTAAGGAGGCTCTGTCGTCACCCCTCTTCATGACAGAGAAAATGAGGCAGGTGGGGTTTATATGTTCCCAGACTCACACAAATCTCAGCTACTCAGCTGGACCTTGTGGACTTTTGCCTATACCACCTCCTATCTTTCTGTGCACATATACCAGTGGGAAGAGGTCTCTTGGAAGGCTGGGGAGCCTCTCCCACGGAGGGGAGAGCCCAGAAACCTGTTCTGAGGATACAATGCAACACTCGCCTAAACTCTTCCAACCAGAGAAACCAAACAAACCCTTTGAGGGATTCTAGGTAAGGCTTACCTAGACTAGATGCAGCCTGATAATTCAGTGGTAAGAAGAGAGGGCCCTTGGCTAGGGCAGAGCAGCTGGGGAGGATGTGGAGGTCAAAGCAAGGTCAGTAGCAGAAATGAAGGTCATTGCTCAGCAGGAAACCAACCCAGCCAAAGCATCAGGAAAGCTTCGACTTGGCTCCAGAAAATAAAGTTGGTTTCCTGTCCAGAAGAAAAGCCAGAGGCAGGTCTTGGTTTTCTTGAGAAACCAAGGGTGTTGACTGAGATCACTACCTAAGGCTCTGTGAACCGGGGTTAAGTGTGCAGACCCTAGAGTAAAATTATCTGGGCGCACAGCTGGTTTGCTTCTTCCTGGCTGTAGGACCTGTCGCAATTTGCTTTATGTTTTTGCTGTGAACTGGGCAGACGAGACGTCTGTTTCATTGTGTGTCTGGCAGGATTAAAATAGTCAACCCATGAGAAGCAATTCAAGTGATTCATGGTATGCCATAGGCCTCTAAAAATGTTCCTTCCAAGGACAGATGACCTTCATTATTTGATTCTGTGTTTATGAATTGGTCTCCTTGCTAAATTTTATTTGTAATTGTATTAGTTACTTTCTGTTGCTGTGATAAAACACCATGGCCAAGACAACTTATGGTAGGAAGGGTTTATCTGGCTTTTGGTTCCAGAGGGATAAGAGTCCATCTTGGAGGAGAGCATGGCAGCAAGCCACAGGCATGGAGGTCAAAGCTAAAGGCTGAGAGTTCACATCTCCAGTGGCAAACAGGAAGCAGAAAGAGTAAACTGAGTAAACTGGAAGTCAGGCAAGGCTATGAATGCTCAAAGCCCTCCCCTCGTGAAGTGCTTCCCCCAGCAGGCCACCCCTCCTTCAGGTACCAAGAATTCCCCCAAACAGCACCACTAACTGGAGACCAAGTGTTCAAATATTTGGAGCCAATGGGAGATTTCTCATTCAAACAATCACAATGTCCTTTGGCTGTACTTGTTAACTTGATGTAGCCTAGAGTCCCTTGAGAAGGGAGTCTCAGTTGAGGGATTTCCCATGTCAGATTTGCCTGTGAGCATGTCTATAGGGCATTTTCTTGATTATTAATTGATGCAGGAAGGCCGAGCCCACTGTGGGCAGCACCATTCCCTGGGTGGGTGGTCAGTCTTGGCCTGTATAAGAAAGTCAGCTAAGCATGATCCTGCTAGTGAGGCAGCACACAGTGTTCCTCCATGGCTTCTTCAGTGTTTCCTTGGCTATGAGTGACTTCCCTGGTTGGAGATAATGCTTCATGGGACAGGAAGCAGGTCTGCCTTCAGGTCCTGACACCATGGTGTTCCTGCCTTCATGTCCCTCAATGATTCTGTAATCTGGAAGTGTAAGCCAAATAAGCCTTTTCCTTCCCAAGTTGCTTTTGTTCAGAGTCCTTTATCACAGCACAAGAAAGGACACTAGGGCAGTGACCCTCAAGTAAACACGCTCAGTGCTTCCATGGTCATTCTTGGGCACATGTGCGATGAGGACAAACTTGAATTGCTGAGGATGAGCACAGAAAAAGTCATGACAACCTGTGACTTCTTGCTTTAAATTTCATGCTTTAATACAATGGTCCTTTTCAAATGCTGTTCAGTGTCATTGGGGGGGTGTTGGTATGTTGATTTTGCTGTTTAAACTGGCTTCAAGCACAATGCTAAAGCTTCACCTAGTATTCCTAAGTGCAGGAAGGTTGTGATATACTTTGTGGAGGAAACACCTGTGTTAGGTGTGCATCATCTGTCAGGCGTTAGAGCTGTGAGCCAGGAGTTCAATGTTGCTGAGTCAACAACAGCCATTAAATAAGCTGTCCTTAAACAGACGTGTTCTAAAACAAAGGGCATATGGACTGGTTGGTGAAAATATTGTCAGCAGAGGCTCACAAAGTTCTAACTTTGTATTTTCCCCATGAGCCATGGCTTGGTGTTGGGGTGACTTTAAAGAACACACAAACCATGAATAGTGTAAATAGACTATCATCTATCTATCTATCATCTATCTATCTATCTATCTATCTATCTATCTATCTATCTATCTATCTATCATCTATCTATCTATCTATCTATCATCTATCATCTATCTATCTATCTTTATCTATCTATCTATTTATCTATCTATCTATCTATCTATCTATCTATCTATCTATCTATCATCTATCTATCTATCATCATCTGTCTATCATGTTTTTCTCTGAATGTCCGTGACTGTGTGGCCTGGAAAAGGGAGGTGTAATTAATTATGTTCCTTGTAGCTATAACAAAATACCTGACCAAAGTAACTTAAAGAAGGGTTTATTCTAGTTTACAGCTCAAGAGGATATATTCCGTCATTGTGGGGAAGGCATGGTGGAAAGAACAGGAAGCCAGTGGGCACATTGTATCCAGTCAGGAAGCAGATAATAAACAGGAGGTAGGGCTGATGATCCACCCACTGCAACATAGCTCCACCTCCTAAAGGTTCTACAGGCTTCCCAAACAGCACCACCAGCTGGGGACTGTAAGCCTATGGGGGATGTTTCACACTCAGACCACAGCAGGAGGTTTATACACCTGAGCAGAACTCTCCAAAGGGACAGCAGCACATAGGTTTGAAGCTTAGAACCACAGTGCTATGTGTCTCCATGCCTTTTTTTTTTTTTTTTTTTTTTTTGGCAATACAGAGTCTTGAGGAACCTCTCCCCGGGCGTTGGGCATCTCTTTGAAGTAGTGGGTCAGGCCACAGGCCCCCATGACCAAGGGCAGACACTAGTTAGTTGAGTTGGACCCACCCAGCCCTGCTGATGTCAGATGAGGTCCATCTTGGTTGAGGCTCTGAGGCTTGCCCTTCCTCCACCAGCTTCCTCCTCAGTGAACTGACAAGTAGCAGGCCTCAGAGGGCACCTGACAGATACCTGAGGCAGAGCTGAGATTATAGTGATTAGGTCTCTCAAGCGACTGCCTCTGGGTATGTGACTCAGGAGAAATCTGTACAACGTGATGGGAGCCATCTCTGGGTTTAAGAAGGAAACGGACAAGAACAAGCTTACAATGTGTCACCAAAGGCGGCGTCACACATTATTTCTCCACCACCTCACACTGTGAGCCAGCAGCATACAGCAAGGTCCTTGAGGCCCTGTGACTCCCTGGTAAGTTGGCACCATGACACAGTTGCCATCACTATATACAGTTTTCACATGTATGGAGTCAACCAACCTTGCAGAGAAAATATGTGAAAAAATTCATCTTTGATAGATATTCATAGACTGTCTTCTTATCATTTTTCCTTAAACAGCGTAACTATTTACATGGTATTTACACTGTATTAGATATTCTAAGTGTCATCATTTGTTGGGTGGAGGGAAACTCAGCTGAAGAGTTTCCCGGATCAGATGTGGCCATGTCTGTGAGGCACTTTCTTAATTTCTTACTAATGGAGGCGGGTCCAGCCCACTACAGGTAGTGTCATCCCTAAGCAGACGGGTGGTATAAGAAAGCTAGCTAAGCAAGCCATAGTGAGTTAATAAACAGCATTCCTACTCCATAAGCCAGAGTTGTGGTCCTCTCCTTTGAGCTGGAGCAGTGGTCCCCTCACATGAGCCATAAGCTTTGAACCCCTACTGTGAGTCACAGTGCCACAGTCCTCTGGCCGTAGGCTGGTGGTGGAGCAGAGTAGAGCATGGAGGACTTCCCAATGTTGGGCAGCAGTTTCAGTCTTCTCTGAGCTGAGCTACTACATACATTCCTCACACAGCAGAGGCAGCCTCTGTTATTTTGCAGATTCTAGTCTTAGAAGGACTGATTCTCTAGAATGGACCTCCTACCTCACTGGAGGACCAGCTGTGGCCCTCACTCCACATGTAGTCGTAGGTGTCCAGGCCTTGATGCTAGGTCTTTCCCATTACCAGGCACCAAGAGGTTTTCCATTACTTTTCTATTGCTCTTCTACAGCCCCAGTATGCCTTCACCTGTGACCCAACTGAACTTCTAGAGACAGAAATCACAGTCTGGTAAGTTAAGAAAAAAAAAGAAATAGAAAATACTGTAATAACTAAACTGATATAATCCTCAAACTAAAAATATGTAATTATACCTTAGAATATAAAATTGAAATTCTGTCTACTATAATTTGTAATATAAATGACAGTCTGGGAAGTTAAAAAATTAGAAAGTCTTACAATAACTAAACTGATATAATCCTCAAACTAAAAATATGTAATTATATCTTAGACTATAAATTCAAAATTCTGTATGTCTACTATAATTTTTGAATATTGTTTATTGACAAAACTGTACTACTAAGCTTTAACAATAATGTGAAATTTGTCACTGTTCCTATAATACCATTCACTCCCTTCCCAAATTCTCCAGACTATACAAAGCCTTTAGATATAATCATGTTACTTCTTAAAGAAAGCAATGTTAAAAAAAATATTTTTTAAAGTATAGCATTCCTCCATGGTCTCTGCTTCAGGTCCTACCTCCAGGTTCCTGACTTGAGTTTCTGCCCTGGTTTCCCTGGATGATGGGTTGTAAAGTGTAAATGAAATAAATGCTTTCTTCCCCAAATTAGTTTCTCTCTGTGTTTTAGCATAGCAATAGAAAGCTAACTAGAGTAATAAGTAACATAGAAATGAAGGACAGGAGGTTGTGTATGGGACATCTGCAAGCTTGATGCCACTTTAGTTTAATGTACTGGATTGCAGAAAGCCATTTTCATGCAGTATATGAATGTGCTTTGAACATATTTACCCTTCTTCCATTGATGCTACTTTATAAAAGGAATTTGGACATCTAAAGATGTTGGTAAAGGTAATGAGAGGGTCCTAGACAAATCCCCCACAGATATTGAGGGATGGCTAAACTGTGACACAATTTCAAGGCCCAGAGACCAAAGCTCTGTAGCAGAACATGACCAGAACATGACACCATGAAGAAATGGGACTTAACAGTCACCCAACTCCATATCCTTAGATTGTAGTTTGGCTTTACTGAATCCGACACTGCTCAGCACCACCACAGCAAAAGAGGAAGATGATCATGTGACCACGTGACCCGGTCATCTCACCATGAGCATGCCATGATCTTGCTATGCCCTGCCTGTTCACCATCATCTGGATGCATAGCCTGTGGGATCTGTGTTGACTAAATTCTTTGCCCGAATCTCACCTACTCTGAGTCCAGATGTTTGGGACAACACTGTGCAAACGTCTAAAGGCATTCCCATGGCAACTTCCTCCCTTGTGCTGTGGGGTGGGAACAGAGAACATTTCTTCCCCTTTGTTCCTCTTGGCACTGACAGTGGAGCCTTGCTGGGAGGGAAGACAAGTAAGCCAAAGGTTGACTGGTGGATATGGGGCCCAATCAAATGAATCCAATGACCTTGAGGGATTGTGTATGGAAATCGTGTAACACTGGTACTTTTTCCTGTCTCCAGTTTGACATTTGAGAAATTGAGCCTGAGTGACAAGGCGACTTTGACAAGGTCACACAACAGAGCAGTGGAGCCAGAGTTCCACCCTAGGTCAGATGTTCTCTGGTTCCACAATTGGGCTGCTTACCATCAGAGTCAACTCTCTCCCTGCCCCCCCTCCCTGGTTTGTGCCTGTTTGGCTAGTGTGGCTGGGGCACAGGCAGGGTGAATTACAACTAGAATGGTGTATTCCTCGTTTTTGTTCCTATACATCCATTCTTTGAGGGTTTAGAGAAACCAGTTAGTGAGGTCCAGGGCCCCTGGGAACCAGAGGTCAACTAAGCTGAGTGGCACAGTGTCTTCATAGATGTCAGAGGACCCAGCTCTTCCTAGGAGCTGAAGAAGCACAAATAGAATCTATTTTGAGGCAAAACAAGGGGAACATGCAATGGGATGTGGTTAATTGTGTTGCCATCATTTTGCATAATTAAATGAGACTCCCAGGGATGTTCAACGGTAATTACTCCTTTGGCGTGTGCCCCTTTCTCTTCCTAATTTGCTCCTGGAATCCACCTACAGTCCTGGCTCATGCTTCTGAATCTGCTTCTCTTTCCTTCTGTGTGGCTTGCTCAGAAACTGCCCTGGTTTGGAACACAGAAAATTGTCTCTTGGGTATGTGAGACGTTGAACAGATGGAAGCCATGTGAGAGCACGCTCAGCACTGTAGCCTGAAATCTGAGCTCATTCATATCACATAAGAATTAATACATTTCATACATATGTTCAGAGCAGCCATGATTCCCAACACCAAGAGGTGGAAGCTACCCAAATGTCCATCAATAGATATGCAGATAGGCACAATGTGGTATGGAAATGCAACGGAATATCGCAACAGGTAGAAATGAAATACTGATACTTACTACAATGTGATTGGATGTCAAGTGAAAGGGACCGGAATCCAAATTCACATAGTGGATAGTTTCATTTAACTACACTATCCAGTAAAGGTAAACCCATAAGGGAGAAAGCAGGATGGTGATTGCCAAGGGTTCAGGGTTGGAGGGCGTGGGGAACAACTGTTTATGGACGTATGACATCTTAGTCCACTTTACTCTAACAAAACACCAGAGGCTGGAAAATCTATAAACAATATAGTTTTCTGTGGTTCATGATTCTGGTATTTAGAAAGCCCAGACAACATGGAACTGGTGTCTGGGGAGGAAGGGGACAAAGAGCAGGGAGGGGAGTCCTATTTCTTTTGCAACAAGCTGTGTCTGTGAGAGCTACATTAATTCATTCCAAGGGTGGTGCCTCTGTGATTCTTGCTAAAATTCCTTCTGGGAGGAGAGAACAACGTCCAGCCCCCTCCTCCCTTAGTCCCTATGACAAAGCAAGGCACAATTTCATCAAACTGCAGTTTAGGAAACCAAAGAGTTTATTTGGACTTCTTTACAGAACAGTGGTTGACAGTTTACTTGCAGGAGTGTGGGTGCTCCACCCCGCCCCCAAAGGCTGCACTGGAAAGTACCCATCTAGGCATGGATTGTGACTTCCCAGCAGTGGCACAAAATGGCAAGAGAGTTTCCCTAGGGGCTTCCTCAGTGTAACCCTTAGTCCCTCCCCATTGTGCAACCAGGGCCAACGGGCTGGAGGACAGGCAAGACTCCCTGACCCTCCTTTCTTGTGGAGGGTCAACAGTCAACACATTTTGTGATGATCCTAAGCCAGTGGGTGCAACCAAGCTTGGGAAGAAGGCTTTTGTCCACAGTTTGACATTCGGAGGACAGTCCTGTACCACAGACTGAATATTCTCCTTTAAAGTCCCTAGCACCACCATATTATTACACTGAGGAATTAAAAACTTTGGTGGAGCTAAACCACATCTAACGCATAATTTGGGGTTTCCTTTTGGGGAAATGAACATATGGAATTAAGTAGAGGTGGTGGTTTCAGAGCATTGCAAAAGTACTAAATAATCTTGAACTTTCCTTTTGAGATAGGGTCTTACATTTAAGCTCAAGTTGGCCTCAAACTCATAGCAATCTTTCTGTATCAGCCTCTAGAGTATTGAGATTATAGATGTGCACTAACCACACCCTGCTGAACTTTCCATTTCAAAATGGTTAATTTATGTTATGTGAATCTCACCTTGAGTAAAATGAGGCCTAATAAACCATCTATCACTCAGCAGGGTGCTTTGTAAAACATCCTGTGGGTTGTAAAGGATTCCTAGTCATGCTGGCTGTTTCTGCATTCTACAAAGGAAGGGGCATGAGTGAGTGAAAACATTTCCATCCTCACACATCCCAAATGGGCAACATAATCCTACCTGGACACAGGAGGGAAGGAGTCCTTTGAGAAGCTACCATGACCAGAGGAGGCCCCAACACCATGTGGATTGAAAGAATGTGGTGAGGCAGAGGGGAAAAATCAGGCTGGAGTAAGAATCAAAGATCCATCCTTATGATGGGAGAGAGAGGACCTGGTTTTTAATCCAGTTTTTCTATGACCTAGAAAACAAAATCAATCAAAGGATGCATAATTAAATAGCAACATATTTTTAGAGAAATGGAAAATGTTCTACTTAGGCTTTTTTTTTCCCTTTAAGTTTAATTATAAAAGCAGCATAGCACTTATTATAGATTGGGAATCCGAGAAAAGGCAGAGGAAAAATTGCTTATCCCACCCTGTAAATTAGCCACTTTGGACAATTTCATATATTTATTCCTTTGCATTTTATCTTTGCCCTTTATTCAAATAGCTAAAACCCCTTGTTACCCATAAATTTTGACCAACTTCTTTCTATAGTATCATAGAAGAAGATTTCCTCTGATATTTTAAAATGGCTTTGTACGCATCATGGTGCTGGATGCACCAATATTCCATCATGGGGAGACACAGCCTGAGTGACCTCTCTCTTATCATTAGACATTTTGGTTCCCCTTCCCCAAGAGCTGAATTCTGAACAGCACAGTGCAAGCCATGGATTAGGGGGATCCCAGAAATCTAATGGAATTAAATACCTGGGATTTCACAGATCTCCAGTCAGATGGCTGTGGTGATGACTTCTCCTTGTCAACTTAACTGAACTTAGAATCATGCAGGACACACACCTCTGAGTGTATCTGTGAGGGCATCTCCAGAGAGATTTAAAGGAGGAAAGACTATAAAGGTTGGTAGCAGCATCCCATGGGATGGGGTCCCCAACTGAATAATAAGAAGAAAGAAAACAGCACCAGCACGCATCTCTGTTTCTTGACTGTAGATACAATATGACCTCCTGTTTCTGCCACCATGAGTTCCCCATAGTGATAGACTACATCCCCGATGGTAAGTTCTTCCGTAAGTTGTTTTCGTCAGGTATTCTGTCATAGCAATGAGAAAAGTAACTAATACAGCGATCGAGTATGGTCTTCGGAAGGTGACACTGGTATGTGATTATCATTTTTCTAGTAGGAAATGAACTCAAAGAGGTCTACATCCTATGTGGAGAATACACAGAAAAGTGACATCAGCATACAGCCTAGAAAAGAGAACCTGAGTGGACTGACCAGCCCTGGCCCAATGATGTATGAAGTCCATCATTGAGTATCCCTTATATGCAGCCCGAGAAGAGGCAGGAGGATTGAGGCTCAGTTCCAGTCTCAAAGGGGGACAACATCTGGCCAGGTAGACAACTTCCTGTGAAGACTGTAAGGCAGTATGTGGTCAATGCCTTGGTGGGACCATGGGTTGTGAGAAGCCAGCCTTTGTAGGAGAGGTGGGGATTGGGATCAGGGAAGCTTCCTGAAGAAAGTGACTTCAGGGTTGAGACTTCATAAATGGCTGGAATTGGAGTCCACTGCTCTGTTGTGGTCCTTCATTGTCCACTCACTTTGTAATTCCACGTATTTAGCTTATGGCACTTACAGCAAGATTCTGTGCTATGCAGTCTATGACATCTGGCCCCTTTCATGGTCACAGCCCACAGTAGCACCTGCTCTTGAATTTGGTTCACATGAGTTGATCCCTGACAAATGGGCCCACTCTTTGTTCTGATTTGGAATTTTCCAAGCCTGCAAGAGTACAGATGCCAGACTTTTACCAAGGTGACCTATGTCCTCCAGGAAGGCCTCTACAGGAATACAAAAGCCCCAGCCATGGTGGCTCCTCACTAAAGTAACAGCTCCCTTTCATGGAGGCTGTGCTGGTTATTTTTGTCAGTATGACACAAACTAGAGTCACCTGGGAAGAGGGAACCTCAGTGGAGGGATTTTCTCCATTGGACTGGCCTGTGAGCACAGCTGTGAGGCATTTTATTTTATTGTATTTTACATGTACGTTTTGCCTACATGTATGTAAGTGTACCATGTCTATGTAGGCCAGAAGCGGGCATCAGAGCTCCTGAAACTGGAGTTATGAAGGTTGTTGGCTGCCATGTGAGTGCTCTGCAAGAGCAGAAAGGGTTCCTGAACTCCGAGCCATATCTCTAGTCCTGTGAGGCATTTCCTAATTGTTAACGGATGTAGGAGGGTACAGCCCACTGTAGACAGTGCTATCTCCAGGCAGGCGGTCCTGGACTGCGTAAGAAAAGTAGCTGAAGTACCCAAAACCCCGATAAAAATAAATAAATGAAAGAAGAAGAAAAAAAAAGCAAAAGAAAATGTGATAGGGCGATATGGGAGGTGTAGGAAGGGAGGCAGTGGGCATGGATTTGATCAAAACACCTTATAGGCATGTATGAAATTCTCAATAAAGTTTTTGTGAAAGTTAAATAAAAGGCCCATAAAAAATAAATAAATCAAAGAAGAAGAAAGAGTGCATGAAGTTATCAGAATAAAGTGATGGGGAGATATGGGAGGAGTTGGAAGGGAGGCAGTGGGCATGGATTTGATCAAAACACCTTATATGCATGTATGAAATTCTCATTAAATTATTTACTAAAAAAGAAAAGAAGAAAAGTAGCTGAGCAAGCCAGAGGGAGCAAGCCATTGTGCCGTGTTCCTGCGCAGTTTCTGCTTCAGTTCCTGCCTCCAGGCTCCTGCCTAGGCCTCCTGACCTGGTTTCCCTGGGTGATGGTCTGTAAACTGTAACCCAAATAAACTCTTTCTTAGCCGCGCTGGTTTTGGTCAGAGTTATCACAGCAACAGGAAAGTAACTAGAATCGGTGTTGTGAAGATTTAATGAGATGAGTGGGCACCAGGCCTGGCTCTGAGCTGGTGCTGGGACATCTGTCGTGACCTCCTCCTCTGAGGTGTTGGGGGAAAATGAGTCACGTTGTTACGTCACTACCATCCTGCAGCTAGTCATTAACCAAGCCACCCATCAGCATGACTAATTGTTACTTCTTGAGATAAATGTTTAAAATATCATTTCCTACCACAGGCATTTTAAAAGTTCAAGGGTATGCTGAGGTGTCAGGGGGTAGAATGTGAACAGAAGGATCAGAAAGTAATACTGGAGGCTGCCGTAGCTGAAGGCCCGCTGTGGACCAGCTTCTGTGTGTGGCAACAGCCTACCCTCCTAGCTGTTCCTGGCCCGTCCAGTGCTCATGTGCTCAAGGACAAAGGCCAGCTGCCCTTCTCCCACCTTCCCTGCTTCGTACCTGCCAAAAATGGCACCAGGCGCCTTCACTGAGTGGGGAGCAGTCTCCTGTTCTGGCTCTCCATGACCTGGTGTTGTTCCTGGGAATGGCAATAGCCCACGTAGACTGCACCATCAAAGAGCAAGCAGCCCTGTGGTCCTTCCTGTGGTGAGCCAAAAACTCGCAAGTTCAACAAAGGGCAACAGAGGTCCCAGGGGACACTAGAAATTCAGCTGGTCTTTGGTTTCTCAAGTGCTGGGAGCCACCACAGAAATCAACCGGATGGAGGTCACTGGATGGAGGCGGGTACCTCAGGTTCGAGTTAATGTTAACAGAGTTCATTTCCAGAGGCCAAGATGAAGCTTCTAGGCACATCTACAAATGCCCAGGATAGGCTTGGAATTGAACTTGGATGTTTGGGTGATTAACAGTCACCAATGCAGCCAGTACTGCTGATGGGCTGAGCTGAGCTCTGAGACCTGGGAGATGTCAGTGTAGAGTGGAGTCTACCACAGTGTCATAGCTTCAGCTTTTCACTTGACACAACCAAAGCCACCTGAGAAGAGAGAACCTCGACTAAAGAATTTCCCAGATTAGATGGGCCCACGGCCATGTCTGTGAGGCATTTTCTTAATTGTAATTTATAAAGTAGGGTCCAGCCCACTGTGGGTAGATCTTGACTTCACATTTTTATGTTTGCTTCAGGTTTTTTCCTTTTTTGAGACAGGGTCTTCCTGTAGCCCCAGCTAATGTGGAACTCATGAGTGGACCAGGCAGGCCTTGGTATCACAGAAATCCTGCCTCTGCCTTTGCCTCCCAAGTATTGGGATTAAAGGTGTGCACCCCCATGCCCGACCTTTGAGGACACATTATGTTTTGAGATGGGGTCTCTTATTGGTTTGGAACTCTCTTACTAGACTAGGCTGGCTGGCCATTGAGCACCAGAGAGCCTCCTGTCCCTGCCTCCCCAGCACTGGGATTGCAGGCATATACTGTATTTTTTGTTTTAAATCTTTTTGAGACAGGGTCTCCCTGTAGCCACAGCTGTCCCTGAACTTGCCATGGAGACCAGGCTGACATCAATTTCACAGAAATCTGCCTCCTGAGTGCTGGGATCAAAGGTATATGCCACCATGCACCTGGCTTTTTTACATGGGTTCTGGGGCTCTGCATTGCAGTTCTGCATAGTAAACACTTTACCAACTGAGCCGTCTCCCCAGTGCCCTCTGTGTAAGGCTGTATTCAAGGCTGTAAAGCCTTGAGTTAATTCTTCTGAGACAGCACCTATCAGACATAATATATAACCAGAGCCAGATACCCAGCACTGAGGCTTCTGGCCAGTGCTTTGAACATCCAATCTCCCTAGACTCATTTTTCAGGTATGAATTAGGAGGGAAAAGAGCCTTTGAGATCTGTGTTGAGATCAGGGCACAATGGAAAATTACTGGGGACAGCTGGAACAAACGACAAAGACTTGGGGAGTTGGAGGGGAACCAGAAGACACCCAAGGAGGAGCGTGGCAAGTGCCAAAGCTCAGAAGGTCAAACATAATTCTTCCCTGTCTTCCATGTAGGCCCAAGAGAAGATGTCCTCAGTGGAGCCATTTCTGTCCCTGACCATCCTGGAGGGAGGCTCCTTAAGGCTCAGGGAGTTCTTAGTTGAAACATTCCTTCTAGGAAGGAGGAAGAAGGCACTTGAGACACAGGAAGTAAACTTCACATGTCTGGGAAAGCTGAAACAAGATTCACAAAGCTCCTCCCCAGAGATATAGAAGTGGTAAATAACTGCCAGGGGAGGAGACCCCAGGCAGCCCAGCTACAGAGAGGAGATTCTCAGACCTGTTGAGCTGCCTGCAAGTAGTGCAGCACATCCAGGGATGGAGCTTCTGAGTCCTCACCCGTGCTGGTGTGGGCTTTTCAGTGATGTGGCTGCCTTTAAGTTATCCCTGCCCCTGTATGTAACTCCTCACCCCATACTCCTGGTAAGTTATGTGAATTAAATCTTGTTGGCTCACCAAGTTGAACTTTGGTATAATCGTTACTTTGATATATTGTTGGTTCCCTGTCTGGGATGGACAGAGTTTGTATCATGTCTCCCCAGGCCTGTCCTCTGACTGCATGGATGCCATTGACCCTCCTTTCCATAAGAGCCCTCTGCAAACTTTGTCCAGCTCTGAGAGCTCCAACTTCCCCCATTTACTTCCTGGTTTCTCATTGGAATAAACCTTGGAAGGCAGAACTTTTATGCTGCCCCTGCATCCAGTTCTCCTGCTCTCTGGTCTGACGCTGGCCCCAGCTTATCCCCTCTGCTGAATAGTGTAGGCAGAAGAGGGATCTTAACTCTTGTCTCCCAATTGGCTAGTTCCTCCAAGGGGTGGGGCTGCTGCAGAGCATGGACTACTGAGGGGCTGCTGGGGGCCATCTTGGGATGGAAGCCATGGGCACTACCCGTGGCGTGAGAATGCACAGCTGAGCAGCAGCTCAAGGGAAGAATGGCCTGACTCTAATGGACCTGGGGTGAGATCACTGGCCCCAGAGGCATGAGCGAATGCTAGCAGTGACTATGGGCGTAGCGTGGCTAGGCACTGGGTACTCATTCCTTTGTAAGTTAATAAATGCACATAAAGATATGTTATATGGTTTGCTTGATAGCGCAGGAGACCCAGAGGGAATTTGGATGACAACGCTCTTCTCATAACCCAGTTTTCTACCACAACCTGCTGGGAACATGGCTGGCTGAAAGATGGCTCCCCCAAAGATACCCATTGTCTTAATCCCTGAGATCGCAGAGTGTTGCCTTATGTGGAAATATAAGGCGAAAGTCTTGGCAAATGTAATCAAGTTAAGGATTCTGAAGTGGGGGATAAGAAAGCAGCAGGAGGCCAATGCCTTCTGTTATTCTAGGTGGGGAGGGAAGAAGGCACTATGAAGGTGATGTAGAGAACAACTTGAAGGTGCTCATGTTGAAGACTAGAGTAATGTGGCCATAAGTCAAGGAGCTCAGCAGCTACTGGAGACAGGAGAGGCCAGGAGCAGATTCTCCCTCGGGCCACTGCAGGGAACATGGCCCTGGTAATGTTTTTGAATTTAATGCCTTTGGAACTGTGAGAGAATACATTTTTGGGTGTTTTTTTAAAGCCAGAAACTCACCAGATAATTGGTTGTAGCAGCCACAAGCAAGCATATAGGCATTATCAATACTTACTTGCCAATAACTATCACCTCTTAGAAATTCTTAGACCCTTTATTTCCAGTTCAATGACTAGTAATTGGATAGGAATTGGGGTATAACTCAAAACTCAAATCTGGGGCAGGAGAGATGGCTCAGTGGTTAAGAGCACTGGATACTCTTGCAGAGGACCGGGGTTTGGTTCTCAGCATCCACGCGAGAGCTAACAACCATTCATAACTCTAGTTCCAGGGAATCTGATGCCCTCTTATGGCCTCCATGGACACTGCATGCATGTGGTGCACTTACATACATGGAGGTGGGAACACTCAGAGATAAAAACAGAAATAAAGAACAAAAGGAAATCTCAAGTGCATAATTTTAGGTGATGTTCCTCAGTGCTGAAGGCACCCACAGTCTAACGGAGTATCAGAAGAACTTATTGAACTTAATTTGCTCCTCCTCTGTATTTTTTAATACTTTATCACTTTTATTTTATGTGTATGAGTGTATTGCTTGCATGTATGTAAGTGCACCTGTGTGGTGGAGTGCCTGTGGATGTCAGAAGAGAGCATCTGATTCCCCTGGAACTGGAGTTATAGACACTTGTTAGCCACTATGTGGGTGGTGGGAATTGGATCTGGGTCCTCTGCAAGAGTAGCCAATGCTCTTAACTGCTGAGCCATCTCTCAGGCTCCTTCCTCTGTATTTTAAACAGCCTATTCCACACTTCTTCGAAGTGTAATGCTTAATTTTTGCTTTCCCTGGGCTCCCAGGTCCCAGAAAATCAGTGACTTCACTGACCTCTACAGTTCTAGAAAAGAAATTGGCAACAGTGACTCATCGGGTGCATGAGGGACAGGGCTACTTAGGGTAGAGAGAATTCTCTGAGGAAGTGACTTTCATGCTTCAGATCTGAGTTTCTCACAACAGAGATGTTACAAGAACTTTTCACAGAGAGATGGGACACCCAGGCTTTTCCTCTAGGAAGCAGGTCTATTAGTGCCAGCACTGACTCAGAGGATTCTCATCTGAAGCCCGAGCCTTGAGCAAGCAGGGCTTGCCTTTCATATCTCTTGTTAGTTCCTTTACACTCTAGTCCCTTTGTCTTCTATATATGGTAACATATATTCTGATTGGGTGTTCCATGCTACAGGGTCATGACAGACATGTGTACATGCACTCAGACATGGACCATGCAATAAATCATTTTGAGAATACAGTCCATATCATGGTGGAAAAGACATGGTGGCAGGAGCTTGAGGCAGCTGATCACATTGCCTCTGCAGTCAGAAAGCAGAGAGAGACAGATGCTGGTGCTCAGCTCAATTTCTCCTTTTTATTCAGTCCAGGACCCCAGCCCACAGGATGGTGCCACCCACATTCAGGGTGGGTCTTCTCACTTCAATTAACCCAATCTAGAAACTGTGTCATGCCCAGAAGTCATCTCCTACGTGATGACTTGTGAACTTCAAAATCAATATTAACCATCACACTGAACTTACAGAACTTTGTAGGGAAACTGACAAAATGCGGGCTTCTTTAGGTATTGTGTGTTGTCATCTCATGAATGGTATTAAACCCCAGAGTACTCCATGGTCTCTGATTTACCAGGGCTATCTTTCCCATTATATTGATAAATAAACTGAGACACAGAAAAATTAAGTAGTCACTTGCTACTGACTAGAACCTGGGTGACCATCATCTCTAGTTTGAGATGACTTTAGAATTTGGCCCCCAAGCCAGGGTCTTCAATGGGTTGTGCTATCATCTACTCTTCAACATGGTAAGTAAACCTGGCCCTCTCAGCGCCCAGAATGAAGTGTTGCAGACTTCAATCATGTTGTTTAGAGCAGAGATCACCTAAAATGTGGTAACAAAGTGTCAGTTCATTCCGGGCAGACTCACAAAGCCTATGGCTTTGATTTCTAATTTTCTGAAATGCCGTTCTAATCTAATGTAGTCCAGAATGTTAATGATCCAGAAACTTCTGGCTGATGAGAGAGAGAGAGAGAGAGAGAGAGAGAGAGAGAGAGAGAGATACAGAGAAGCTCAGAGAGACACAGAGGAGTACAGAGAGGCAGAGAACAGCCTGTTACCTGCTTTTCTGTATGCATGGGATCTTTTTTCAAAATGATCGCCTTCCACTCCCATTAGTCAACAGTTATTGCTATTATTGCTATTATTATTATTATTATTATTATTAATCACTATATCATCAAAAGAGAATTATGGGGACAAGATGGCACACTAAAAAGATGGGGGAAGAGAGATCATGAGGAAGCCTGGCTTCTTGGAATGGGTGGGGCCCGCTATTGGGTCTGGGTGGAGCCCCGATCCACTGAAGGGGCTAGTGCAGATAGAGGGATTCTGGGGGGCCTTCAATTGGACTGCTTTAGAAATTGTTTCCGTGGAATTCTGGGTTCTGTGGGTTCCCCTGTACCACATGAAGAAAGACAAGCTCCTTCAAATACAGGAAAGGAGAACCTAGCTTCCTAGGTAAGATGGAGGGGGCAGGGGAAAGGGGGGCTGCTTTCTTCCTCTCCATCCTCATCACCTAACAAAGCACCAGGGATGTCTCTGACCGTTCAGGTGGGACACAGCCATAGACACAATGGAATAATCTGCTTCAGCTCTGCCAGCTTTTTCTGTGGTGGCTTTGGTGGAGCCCACATCTACCATGTCCCAAGTGGGCAGGACAGTAATAGGTCTGTCTGGAGGAGAAAGGACAGTGACATGCCCTGTGAACACAGAACCCTAATCATGTCACAAAGAGCATGATAATTTGGAAGCTGTTTCTGTTGATCCTTTCCAGAATGGCCCAGGCTTTATGTATTCGGATTGACTAAAAGCACAGTTCTTACACTAACATATTTCTGTACAATAATGAGACTATGTGTGCTCCTTCCCATGGGATCAGAGAGCTATTTTCAATTTTGAATGAAAAAAATACCCTAACCATCAACATTTAATATTCCCTTCCACATCATATTAGTGTGTGTAAAAATAAAAAATATAACTTTCTACTGGTTTAGGACAAAAATGTCAATGGCTTTATTTATGCATTATAAAGTCTCTCATTTATGCATGTAAAGTCTCCCTCTTTGTCCCCAGGCTCAACAATAGGAATTTCTCCCCCACCCCCTTTTTCTTATTTAGTATTGGTCTGCTTTATGTCCTGAAGAGCCGTTTCTCTAAAAAGACCTTCAGAAATCTTTTTTATCTTTGTAGTTGGGTTTCTGTTGACCACACTGAGGGACTCATGGGCTGCCCTGGTGGGCTGGCTGATGGTGGCTGCCCTAAGGCAGATAGATGTTCCCTAAGGCCTGAGGCTTCTCAGCTTCCTCCTCAGCTCACCTGGCTGCAAGAGACATTTTAGAGAGTGTTTCTTAGTGGATACCGTACGTTCCTAGAAATGCCTACGAAGTCAAGGTGACAGTGGCCCGTCTGCCGGGGTGGGGGTGTTTCTTACATGCATTCTCTGACAATGAATATAAAACCCCTTCAGCCTGAGAGAGCATTAAAAGCAAATGTCCTGTAGTGAAGATACATCTTGGGAGCTTCCATCACATCTTCCCTAGGCTCAAGCCTCAAATCTCTTCCCCCTCCCTTTTTATTGAGAGGGAGTCTTATGTAGCTCAGGCTGGCCTTAAACTCACTATGTAACCGAAGATGGCCTTGCATTCTAATTCTCTTATGTCTACCGCCAGAGTGCTAGAATTGTGGACATTGTCGCCATGCCAGTTTACACAGTACTGTGGATTTAACCTAAGACTTCATATTCAGGACAGGGAAGGCCCCTCGACCAACTGAGCAATAGTCAGTGCTTCTTTTTTTAAAAAAATTAATTAGATTTGTCCTTTGATAATTCCATACATGTATCTAGGACATTCCAATTGCTCTCACCCCATCCTCCCTTATTTTCCTCCCTTCCCTATCCACACTATCCTTTCCCCAAATTCATGTCTTTTTGTTTTGTGTCCTCCTGGGTTTGAGCAGGGCCATCTGTGTAGCTATGAGATTGGAACTATGCATCGGAGCCTGGTTTGTTCATCGGTGAGTACACAACGAAAGACAATGGCTCCCCTGTCCCAGAATCTATCAATTCCTAAGCAATCATTAGTAAGCAGTAGGGTCCCATGGGCTCTTCATCCATACATGACTGACTGTCAAGCAGGCCTGTTTTGTACAGGCTCTGTGCAGGTAACTGCAGCTGCTGTGGGTTCATGATTACACTGGTTGTGTCATATCAAGAGGATGGGATTTCACTGCCCTTCCCTCATCTTCTAGCTCATACCTTCTACCCGTCTTCCACGGTGTTCCCCGAGCCTTAGAGAGGGTAGCACAGATGGCTTGTTGAGGACTGAGTCTTCATCCATCACTGATTCTCAACATCTTGGGCAGTCGTGAATCTCTGCATTCACTACCATTCACTGCAAAGAGCAGCTTCTCTGATAAGGGCTGAGAGGAGCCATTGTTTGAGGGTATAACACAGGCACTTAGAAGACAGTTTGAGGCTATGGTTATTTAGCTAAGCATCAGCAGTGATTTCCCCCATAGTGCCTATGACCTCCCGATGTGTGGGTTTTTACCAGGTTCGTATTGTTAGGCCTAGGTTCCCTTCTGTGGGACAGGCCTCAAATTCAATCTGAGAGCAGTTGGTTACTGCCATAACTGTCACCCCCCTGTTGCACGTGTGGGCACATCTTGCCTGATAAGTTCGTGTTGTAGTTTGTAAAGTTTGCTTTTCTGGGCAAGACTGTTGATACGTTTTCTTCCCCAGCAGCCTGTACAGCACCTTCTGCCACTCTGAAAACTAGCCATCTAGAAGAGTTTTTGAGCTCTGTTTTAGCTTAATTTCTCTATATTTTTCAACCAAGATCTGTGGTGTCTTCAGCAATGAGTCTTGTCATCTAGTTCTTATGAGCAACTAAGTGGAGAGGCAAGAGTGTTTATTGTTTTGGGGGCCTCCCTGACCAACAGCTCCAGTGGAGGTATCCCACATCAGCCCTGGGATATTTTGTTTGAGTCTAGGAGCTGCAGTATCTAGCAGCTGCATTATATAGCCATGCAGGGTGTCTCCCTTCAAACTTTCTTTTTCTTTTACTCAGTTAGGAAGTCTTTCCTTTCGCTTTGGTGTGAATCTATTTTAAAGAGCTTACTTAGGGAGTGCACCCAGTTCTTACTCCTCAGAAGATTTGGAGGATTATTTGTGAAATGTCTCTTTACTCCACGGACCTCACATATGGTCAGGGGAAATGAACTGGGTCTTTTTCCCATAAGACTTAGTTTTCCAGAACTTGGTACCAGTGGGTTTGCTGAGCAGGGATCCTGTGACAGAGACCCTGGCACCCTCGAGGAAAAGATCATCTTATTTCCTTCATATTCGCCCCATGAGCAGACAGTAAACGTTTTATATGTACTGGAAACTAGACACAGTTGTTCGAGACTGAGGAATACCCAGTATTGGGCAAGGAAGTGAATAAACTAATTTTACCAGCATGAGCAGGGCAGTTGAGCTCTGAGTGTGGTAGAATGAAGCCAGAATAAGACAGCTCAGTGATGCAGGGGAAAGGGGGGCAGAGAGGGAGCTTCCAGCACCCAAATGGAGGAGTTAAGGAAGAGAATGTCTCTTGAGAGCTCTTAAAGGTAACAGAGTAGAAATGAAGACCAAAGAGAGGTGAAACTGCTTATAGATAAATATTGGTTGGCAGGTACTGGTCCCCCAGCCACATGTAGAGACATATAGTCCCAGCTCCGCCACATAGAGAGACCTTGAATGTGAAGCTCTCAATCTATGCTCTCATGTTTACCAGAGGGCCAGTAGTGCTGTTACTAGATGCCCTTGGCTCCAGAGTGAAATTTTTGTCACCTCCATTGAACGAATTCAGATGAGACACACAGTAAATATAAAAGACAGGCAGAGTTTATTACAAAGTAAAGTGGGGCACCCGTAAGTGATAGGTGATGGCCGGAGGCACCATTGTGCCAGTTTATATTTTAGGCAGACTTTTATACTTCCTTTGTTTTCTTGAGACAGAATTTTGCCATGTAACCCCAGCTGATCTAAAACTCACTGTATAGAACAGGCTGACCTTGAAGCTGTGACCAGAGAACCTCCTGCCTCTGGCTCCAGAGCTAGGATTACAGTCATGCATCACCATATCTGGTTAAATTTTATACTGATTTTGGCCATCCTGGTCTACATAGTGAGTTCCAGACCAGTTGGGGCTACAGGGAGACCCCGTCTCAAAAAGAACCAAAATAAATCTCTGAAACAGCTTTCTAGAGGGGTGTTTTCTTGTCCCAGTGATTGAGAGGTCTATTTCAATTGACTTCCAGGAAGGGCAACGGTAGGTAAAGCCTGTGCTGCACAGAAATTTTAGGTAGGGCTCCTGGGGCCAAGTTTAGATAGCTATCAATGAATGATCTTTTGGGAATTTCAGAATGTCATGTCTCCTCTTAGGGCCATTAGATATGACTCAGGTCTCATTTCTCTGACCAGTAATTAGAGATCTCTACATTTGCAGTCCTTGGTTTTATAAGCTGTTATGAGGGATGGCTTTGGCCTATTTTTTTCTAACTGAAACATTTCTTCCCAGAGAGGAGAGAAGCCAGTTAAGACTCAGGAAGTAAATAACTTACGAGTCTCAGGAAGTCCATCAAACTTACAAGATCTACAAGAGTCTTCCCCAAATTATGTAAGCAGTGACAGTTCAGCAGAGATGCTCCAACTATGCTTCCGTGACTGAGTTCACTGTTAGTGTTGCAAGGAGCTCCAAGGACATAGCTTTCACGACTGCTTGGATGGGCTTTTCAGTCATACAACCCTGTTTGGTCACCCATGTTCCTGTGAGTAACCCCTCTTCCATGCTCCATAAATAAGATCAGAAAACCCACTGGCTCGCCAAGTTGGACTTTGGTGGAACCCATCCATTGTTGATGTCCTATCCGGAGTGACTAGATGGTTGTTCACATTTCTCAGGAAAGTCACACACAGCCCTACTGTCCTCTGAGGCTGATAATATATAGGTAGCTACCTAACAGTACTAGCCTCTTTGGGTCACTGTGAGGTTTAAATGAGAGAGTTGGTGAACCATGGATGGGCACTCTATCTCCAGTGCTGTTGGTGGGATTTCCGAGCTCAGGTTTCTGCTGTCACACCATGGAGCGAGGCTGTGCTAAGCCATTGGCTCCACAGCATCAGACTTTGTAATAGCACAAGTCTTTCAGCATCTTGGAGTGACTATGAAGTGCATGAGGAGATGAAAGCACACCTGCCCCATCTCACCTGTAATGAGACAGATAGCTGGTATTGCATAATACCCTGCTCAGACCTTGGGATGATGGGTCACACTCACTGATTCCTTCATGCTATCCCAGAAATGGCTGCTTCCTTGCATCTGGGAGGTTCAATGGAGCTCCGTAGAGCTATAGTCTTTGGTATATAGTTCTAGCTCATTCTGCCACTAGTCTCTAGGGACACTGGCATCCTTAGCTCCCTCTGGTTGGACACTGCTTGCTCCCCTCCCATCTGGCTCAGGTGGGCTGCCAAAGTATTGCCCAGCTCCACTGAGCCCTTGCTGTTCTGTCATGGAGGAAAGATCTAATCCAAACACAGGGGTGTGTTCCCAGCTATTAAGGAGTAAGCCTGCAGGCTGTTGGGTGATTGGAAGAGTGAAATTTGGCTTGGGGTTTGGTATGTGGTAATGATCCTCTAAAAAAAGGAACTTAATTACACCTTGAAATTGAATGATTCCTTTATTCTCTTGAAGGAATGTGCTGGACTTGGGAAGCCCCTGGCACTCTAGCTGCTTGGTCTATTTCTACCCGTCTTTTCCTGCCAATGCTGTTTGCATCACATTCCAGAAAGCTTTTCCAGGGTTGAACTCCTACTGAAAATGGGCTGCTGTCTGGCTTATCACTCCAAGTCTGGTCCTTAAGCATAATAGAGAGGCCATACCAAGGACTGGCTGGGTAATCTCTGGTGGTCTCAGTTCACCATCCCCAGCTCCATTTTAGCCTTGGAATGATAATACAGTCAGGTCTTCAGATCTGTAGGTCCTGAACTCATAGATTCAATCAACTGTGTATTAAACATATTTGTAAAAATATCATGTCTTCACTAAACATACTATTTCTTTGCCCTTCTTCCCTTAACAATACAGTATAGCAACTAGTTACATAGTGCTTACAGTGCATCAAGAATTATAAATCATCCCGAGACAATTTAAAGGAGGATGTGCAGGGGTGATATGCAGATGCTGTACATTGCCTATGAGGACTTGAGCATCTATGGATTCTGGCATCAAAAGGGCAGTCCTGAAACCAATCCCCTACAGACACCAGGTTGAGGCCATGGGCCTCCAGGGGGTAGGAAGGTGAGTCTCCATTTCCCCTTCTCTGCCAAATTTCTCTTTCTCAGTTATGACAACACCAAAAAGGGGGGCTGGAAAGGTCTATTCTGATGGATGCCAGTTCCCAACAACTAGACTTGTTTCTGTGCTCATGAACAGAAGGGGGTGTTCAATCCCTATACCGAAATGGGCATAGGAATGCCATAGATACAGCACAGTAGGAAAACAGTAGGAAAACAGGAATCCTAGAAGGGGTTTACTTGAACCCAAGTAAAAACCCAGGCTCTGGCAAGATGTGTCCACTGCAAAAGTGGCATGAATGTTATGGTAGTAACAAACCAATCACCTTCTGATGGAATTTAAGGCACACTTCACAAGGTGAAGCCCATACCTGGCACTGTTATTAGTGCCAAAAATTTGTAGCCAAGATAGGTCACAGACTGTAGGGCAGAACCTACTAGTATTATCCTACTAAATGGTCATAGTTTAAAACCCATTTTATGGAATTTAAAAGAGCATAATAGGGAGCTGGAGAGATAGCTCAGCAGTTAAGAAGACTGGCTGTTCTTGCAGAAGACCTGGGTTCGAATCCAAACACCCACATGGCAGCTAACAACTGTCCATAACTCCAGTCCCAGGGGATCCGACAGCCTCATCTGACCTCTGTGGGCATTGGACGACACGTGTGCACTTATCTACACGCAGGCAATATACACATAAACATAAAATAATAAATAAAAATTTAAAAATACAATTAAAAAATTTCCTGTTTTTTTTAAAAAATAGTGATAATAATTAAAATATTTTACAAAAGCATAATAGAAGACATGAAGTTGGTGGGGGGGTAGGAAGGTAGGGATGGGTCCAAGAGATGAGGGATGAGTTTTGAAGGATGGGGGCATGAATATGATCAAAATACATTGTAAGACAGTCTCAACATTTCTCAACAAAAATGTCCTTTAAAAAAATCAATGAAAGTGTGCTGGATAGCTTTAGTGTCAACTTGACACACCTGGGTTGAGGGAGCCTCAATTGGGGAATTTCCTCTATTGGACTGGCCTGTGGCCATGTCTGAGGGGCATCTTCTTGATGAGTAATGTGGGAGGATCCAGCCCACTGTGGGTGGTGCCACCCCTGGGCAGGTGGGCCTGTGTTGCATAAGAAAGCAGGCTGAGCAGGGGCCAGGGGAGCAAGCCAGTAAGCAGCATTCCTCCATGGCCTGTGCTCCAGCTCCTGCCTCCAGGTTCCTGCCCTGAGTTCCTACCTTGGGCTCCCTGATGAACTGCGACCTGGGAGATGTAAGACAAATAAACCCATTCCTTCCCAAGTTGGTATTGGTCAGAGTATTTTGTCACAGCAATGATAGACAAACTAAGACAGAAAGTATCACTTAAAAAATTCCTAGGCCCCCTGAGACTCAGCGGCTTTCCAGCTCTGGGAACCTGGGGAGTCTGTAACACTTGCCAATAAACTTTCACTTGGCATAAGCCATTTTACTGTCTTTTAATTCTTCAACTGACAGAGGACAAGAACACCTGCTAGCTGGTATCAAAGGAACTCCTGTATGTACTAAATTGGCACATAGTACGTGTTCAGTAAAAAGATGAGATTGGAGAAACAATTAAAGTGAAAACAAATAGCCCAATGCCAAGGTGACGATTGAACTTCTCAGTTGACTCTGACTCTCATTAGTCTCATTTGGAAAATGAGAACTGTCACAATAGCATCTGCAGGCAAGTCCAGCCTGACCCTTATAGCATAAGGTGACAGTTAGGGTGAAGTGTGACTACCTGTAGAAAGAGCCCAAAAGACTCCTATCATACATCATAAGTATGTTTGTATCTGGTGTCTGTTCACTCTAGCTATTAACACCTCCATAGGCTTTAGGGCTTTTATTCTGTGGCTAGTTTGTGATAGGGCTCATATCCAGGCAACCCCAGACCCAGAAGCCATGAGGCTCCTAAGAGGAGCTGAGTCAACCAACTCCCAGCCACCTGCAAGTTAACAAAAGCAGCCCCAGCAGGTTTATGACCAAGACCAATGTATTGTGATTACCAGAGCATGCCCCACAGGCTGACAAACAGTTTTCCCAAGCCCTTAGCTGCAATTAATTCCTGGAACCCTGTAATTGTAGAAAAACATGTTTTACAGTAGATGATTTCCCCAATATGCTTCACCAGGTACAGACCCCATGCCCTCCACTGAGCAAGCAGCCCCCCAAAACAATCCCAAACAGCAGAAAAGTATCCTCTTTTTCCACATTCTTTCCCTTTATAAGCTACCTCTCTGAAGCCATTACACCTGAGTTGAGGACCAGCCCCGCTAAACCCAATTAAACTCTCGCTTTGCCAGAGTCTTCTTTATTTCTGTTTCACAGTGATCCAGACCCCTGCCACCTTTTTAGCTAACATATGGTGCCATGACTTGGATTGCCTATTTGGGTGTGGCAGTTGGTCCAGCCAGAGTCCTCACTGTCATACCCACCATTGATTCAGCCATCAGGTACTCCCCTTCTCCCTGTCTCTCTCTGTCTCTGTCTCTCTATCTCTGTCTCTGCCTCTCTCTCTCTGTCTCTCTCTTTCACAGCCCCCTTCCTCCACCCTCTGCTGCCACCCATTTGGCACTCTCCTTCTCATCATGACCATCAGTCACTCCCGGACTTAAAACTTTGGCCACTGGGCAGCACGAGCCTCGATGACTGTTGAGTGTCTGGCACGGTTGCTGTGTCTGCCTAAGCCCACCTAGCAGATAGACCCATCCATCCAGTGCTCTCAAATCTTTTCTTGATCCTCTCTCTCTCTCCCCCCTCTTTCTCTCCCTCTCACTCTCCATCTTTCTCTCCCTCTTTCTCCCTCTGCCCCCTCTCTTCCCAATGTTCTCAAATCTTTTCCTGATCTCTCTCTCCCTCTTTCTCTCCCTCTCTTTCTCCCTCTCTCTCTCCTCTCTCTCTGCCCCCCTCTCTTCGCCCTCCCTCCTCTCCTTCTTCTCCATGCCATGCAGTCATTGGATCTCCTGTTCCTCATTAAATCATGCCAGCATGTCAGGAGATCCCATGTTTTCTCCTCCTTAGTTGCAGAATGCTGCCCTAGGGACTTTGGGACACTCCTATTTTCGTGACCCACTCCCTGGAGGGACGCCTCCCTGGACTTCAGGCCCCGCATGGCGATTTGGCACACCGGTCCTCTCATGCCTCTTCCTCTCTTGTCCTTGTCCTCTCAGTCTCTCTCCTCCTTTTGGCACTTGCTCTCTGTGTCAGCCTCACCCCCAACCTCTCCTTCCCTGGAGATGCCCACAGCCTTCTCACTTCCCTTCTTTAGCTCTCCTGTCCTCTGTTATCTCCTCACACCAACTGCCCTTTTCATTCTTTTCCTCATCCCTCTTATTAAAAATGGGCAACCTCAATTCTAAACCTGCTGGACTCAGCCCCTTGCTTCCCTTCTGAGATCTTTAAAACCCTCAATCTTCTCTGTCAGACCTAAACACCTCAAATTTCTCTGCACCACTGCCTGGCCACAGTACAAGTTAGACAATGGTTCTGTGTGGCCAGAGGCAGGAACCTTAGACTTCAATATTTTAAGAGATTTAGATAACCTCTGCCAATGTAATGGCAAATAGTCCGAACTCCCCTGTATCCCAGCTTTCTTTGCTCTTCGTGGCCAACCCTCCCTCTGCGCTCCCTGCCAAATTGCCATGTTCTGTTGCAAGACCCCTCCCGCTGACAGCAATTCCTCCACCCCTCCTCCCCCACTCCCCCTCCCATTCTCAAGAGGTGGGACCATGCCGCCACAGCCACTGTGCTGTGACTGCAAGGAATGGGTAGTACCCCACCTCCATGTCTTGCTCACCTCAAATGGTCACCAGCCATGGCCCTGTGGGGTCTCAGGTGCCCACCTGACCCACTGGTGGGCAAGGGAAGGTGACAGGGCATGGCGGGCAGCTCTGTACCCACAAGGCCCGAGCTGGCAGTGCCGGAGCAGGTGCCAGAGCCTGGGGTCACTGGCTGGGAACCGGCTCAGGGACCTGCTTGACCACGCCCCCCTGACCAGCAGCTCTCCAGACCTGTGCTGACAGTAGCCTAAGTGGAAGAGTGTCAAATCCAATCCACTCCCCCATCTCTCTTAACAATATGTCCCAAATAGAGAAAAAGTTAGGATCCTTCTCCACAGACCCAGCCTGCGTCATTCCATGTAAACTATCAGGATGAAAGAGAAGGGAGAAAGGCTTAATTTTATAATTGTCTTCTTACACAATTAGAGAAAATCTCCCATAAAATTGTATAACCACAGAGTGTCAAATCCAATCCACTCCCCCATCTCTCTTAACAATATGTCCCAAATAGAGAAAAAGTTAGGATCCTTCTCCACAGACCCAGCCTGCGTCATTCCATGTAAACTATCAGGATGAAAGAGAAGGGAGAAAGGCTTAATTTTATAATTGTCTTCTTGCACAATTAGAGAAAATCTCCCATAAAATTGTATAACCACAAACCCCACAGTTTCTGGCTAGACTTACTGAGGCAGTATACCAGATAGCATCCAGATTCTAGAGATGCTTAACCATCATTTCCTCTCACAATCTGCCCCTCATATTAGGAGAAAACTTAGATGGCTAGAAAGGGGCCCAGATACCCCCCAGGAGATGTGTTATAAATGGCCTTTAAAGTCTTTTATAACTGGGAGGAGCAGGCCAGGACAGACAAATTTGCCCTGTCTAAACAAAAATACCAGCTGTTGGTCACAGCTCTAAGGGCTCCTCCAAAGAAGACAATCTCTGGCTCACTGCAACAGAGCATCAGCGGCCAGGACCCTGCTTCAGATGTAGACAGGCTGGACACTGGGCCAAACAATACCCCAACCCATGACCACCACCGGGATCCTGCCCTCAATGTGGACAGAGAGGTCATTGGAGGATTGATTGTCCTTCTTTGCTACATCAAGGTAGGCCAGTCTCCTAGCCGACCCCAACCACTTTGCAGAAGTCCACCACCGATCTCCTGGGCCTGGCGGCTGAAGACTGACAGGGTCTTGGTTCCTCAGCCCCCACCTCATCTATAACCATCAATATGGAGGAGCCCAGGGTAATGGATACAGTAGCTAGTAAGTCTATTTTCTTTATTATAGATACGAGGGCGTCATGGTCTGTTCTCTCCTCCTACTCTGGTAGGGTTTTTCCTTTACAGATATCCATGGTGGGGGTAGATGGAAGACCCCATTTCCCTAAAGCAACAGCACCCTTATCTTGTATATTTTGGAAAACTCCCTTAACTCACACCTTTTTAGTCCTGCCTTCATGCCCATCTCCCTTACTTGGTAGAGATCTTATGCAGAAACTCTTTTTCTCTCTTTCTTTTCTTCCTTCCTTGGTCTTCATTCTCTCCCCATAGCTCTTCCCACTCAGAACAAAACTTGGCCACTCCCAGCATCTGTGGTTGATCCCCAAGTTTGGGACACCTCCACTCTGGTCCTGGCCTCTCATCACACCCCTACCCACATCACCCTCAAAGATTTCTCTATGTACCCTTGTAGGAGCTCTCCCTGGGGTTGCTTGGCAACTAGATTTTACCTATATGCCAGCCTGCAAAAAGTTTGGATACCTACTAGTCTTGGTAGATACCTTCTCAGGGTGGATAGAGGCTTTTTCCACTATAGGGGAAACAGCAGAAGTAGTGGCTAACTGTCTAATCCAAAACATCCTCCCCTGCTTTGGCCTCTTCCTTACCCTCCAATCAGACAACGGCCTGGCCATCATCTCTAAAGTAACCCAGACAGTGTCTCATTCCCTGGGAATAACCTGGAAACTATACATTACCTACCATCCCCAGTCATCAGGCAAAGTGGAATGAGCTAATTCACTTCTCAAGGATCACCTTACTAAACTCTCCTTGGAGTTACATCAATCATGGGTCACTCTCCTTCCCCTAGCTCTAACCAGGCTACGAGCCATCCCACGAGCTCTATCCTTTTTAAGTATTTTTGAGCTTATATATAGCAGGCCTTTCCTCCTGAGCAATCTACCACTCCAACAATCCTCTCCCCTCCATGACTACACACCTGCTTTAACTCTTCTATGAAAACTCCTCAGGGAGCATGCTGACCGGATTATCCCACAGGCATCCAAAGACCAGCTCTCCCATCCCCACCTACCTCCTGTCTACTGATCAACACAAGGGACTGAAAGGAACCCTCCAGCTCTGCTGGACTGGACTCCACCTTGTGGTCCTGTCTACTCAAGCCTGCTCAGGAATGCAGCAACTACCAGGCAGTCTTTACAGGATCACTAAAACTAAAAATCTCCAAAGTCCCCTCCCTGACTGCCATTGAAGAATGAGGGCTTTCTTCTCCTTCTCTCTCTTCTTCTACTACCGCTCACTATTTTTGCCTCCCCCTGGTCAACTTCCCCCTGTAAGTTCACCTTTGAGGTTTGGGAAATTGATGATAAGAATCCAAAAATTAACCTCCTAAATACCTCCCAATGTTTAACCCCTAACTGTCCATCCATCGACCTCTTTTTTACACTACCCAGGAAACCCAGTGACCCAAGGTTCCTTTGCTTTATAGAAGACCAAACTAGCCAGGACTGCAAGGATCCGGGGGAATGGGAGGGATGCCCATTTTGGAACTGCAGATACCATCTGGCACCCTCTTGGAGGATGCCACATACAGAAGATATTAGGCCTATACAGCTCAGCCTCGAAGGAAAGAATGGACATGAAGGCCAAACACTGGCTTGAATTCCTTGGACGGGCTACAAACTCAGGAGAGGAGATCACCTACCCTGGCAGTTCTGGTGGGAATTAGCCTGGTGACTGCTGTGGCTTCAGCAGGCCTCACTGCTGGGAGCCTTCGAAAAACCCTAATAGCAGCCAGCAACTTTCCCAGGTGGCACAAGATCTTTCCCAAAGATATACCCAAGACTAGCAGTAGTCATCATGGGGAATTTTTCAGGGAGTACTCCCACGGTTCTATCCTTTAATAGGACCCCTAGCCACTACTGGCCTCATTTGGAGAGTGGCCCCATGCCTCACCAGCTGCTTTCAGGATCGTATCTGCCAATTAACTCACACCAGCTTTAACCAACTGTTGCTTACTTTTCCCCCAGGAAACGACAGCTTGAGAGGAGCCCTTCCAGGTCCGGCCTCATCAAACCCCCTTCCCCTTTTGCATCAACCTTACCCAGCAGGAAGCAGCCAGATAAGAAACACCAACACCACCCCCAATCCTATAACATAAAAAGCTGGAATGATAGGGCTCAGATCCAGGCAACCCCAGACCCAGAAGCCAGGAGGCCCTTAAGAGGAGCTGAGTCAAGCAACTCCCAGCCACCTGCAAGTTAACAAAAGCAGCCCTGGCAGGTTTATGACCAAGACCAATGTATTGTGATTACCAGAGCATGCCCCACAGGCTGACAAACAGTTTTCCCAAGCCCTTAGCTGCAATTAACTCCTGGAAACCTGTAATTGTAGAAAAACAAGTTTTACAGTAGATGATTTCCCCAATATGCTTCACCAGGTACAGACCCCACGCCCTCCACTGAGCAAGCAGCCCCCCAAAACAATCCCAAACAGCAGAAAAGTATCCTCTTTTTCCACATTCTTTCCCTTTATAAGCTACCCCTCTGCAACCATTAGGCTGCTGGTTCTTCCTCACACCTGAGTTGAGGACCAGCCCCGCCAAACCCAATTAAACTCTCACTTTGCCAGAGTCCTCTTTGTTTCTGCTTCGCAGTGATCCCGACCCCTGCCACCTTTTTATCTAACAGTTTGAAAACGGGAAGTTACTACTCACTGCCTCCAAAAGCCCCTCTTGTTCTCAGGTCTCAGTTCCCCACTCCCCGGCAGGCAGGGGTGTTGCATGGGTGAGGGGAGTGGATGGGAAAGGCAGGGGAAGGACAAGGACAAGCAGAAGGCTTTGGTGAGCTGCTGGTTACTTTGCAAGACCATAGGAATTTAGACCAGCTCCAAATGGTGCTTTGTGTTGCACAAAAGGTACAGGAATCTCAGTGTGGCTGACCCCTGACACAGTTTCAGTGGATAAGCTGGATTTTCACCCCCAAACACAGACTGAAGGGTGGACAGGACAAAGGGCCTCATTTCCATACATAGCTGTCTGCAAGAACACAAGGGGTGGGGCTCAGTAAAAGGAAGGGGCTGCTTAAAACTTCATCCCAATCACAAGCTCTCAGTAAATGGGTTTGGGCAGACCATGGTTAGCTCACACCTATATAATTCTAGCACTTAGGAGGCAGAGGCAAGTGGATTTCTGTGAGTTCAAGATCAGCTTGGTCAACATAGTGAGTTCTAGGCCAGTCAGGGCTACATAGAGAGACCCTGCTACCCACCCCTAGAAAAAGATAGGTATGTGACTCTCCTCTACTCCTTAACTATGAGATGCCACGTTTTCTCAGATGAGGAACTCACTGTTCCCCAAATGTCCACACAGGTGAACACAAGCATGGAGTTGTATACGCAATAGACTCTTCAGAAGATTTGGATAAATAAAAATGGCACTTGACTTAAAATTGAATAGTAGATGTTCCTGACTCTAGAATGTTCCTCATCCCTCCAAAATCTTGCTCTGGGTTTCCTGTGGCCCTTCTGTCCTTGTGATTTCTGTCAAAAGAATTCTGACAATATTATGGAAGTAGAACTTATCAGATGCTAAATGTTTTGCAATGTGATGATAATTAAGAACTCTCAGAATGGGGAAGTACACAGGAGTCTTCCCCAGCCCCCTTTGGTTATCCAGGATAAGAAGTCTTTGTTTTCCAAGGTTTAGAAAACTCTGAGATAAGAGAGAGGTATTGGGGAGGTGAGCAGGAGGAGTCTTCCTCCATCCTGCCCCCTATGGTCGACCTGGAAGGAAGTCTTTGTAACCCCTGCAGCCACATGTTACCTGCTTAATTATCACCTGTACCTTTTACTTAATTACCACCTGTGTGCTGTTCTGTCTTTTACTTGCATTTCCTCATGTGAGTATAAAAACCCTTAAAACTGGAGGGGGGCACTTGGTCCTTTATGGAAGGATTAAATCCCTCTCCTCACCTGACTTTGGCTGCTGGTCTCTGATTTTCCTGTAACAACAAGGTGCAGGGTATGGTGTGGAAGCTAGGCAGAGTTTGCTGCAGAGTGGAACAGAACAATCTCTGAAGGGGTGAGGGGATAATTGGCCAGGGAGACCACTGTGGTGACCAGACCTTGTACTCTAGCAAGCGTTATAGTACTTCTAAAGTCTCTAGAACAGACAGCTTTCCTCAGCAGTGTTTTCCTGTCTGAAATGGTTGACAGGTCCGTTTACCTCGACTTCTATAGGAGTGGGCAATGGTATGTGTTTGTTCTTTACTGAAAAGTCTCCAGTTAGGTCTAGGTAGTAATCCTGTAAGGGTTAGACAGTTATCTGTGAAGGATCTTTGACCAGTTCTGAATGTCTGTCTCTCTGCCCAGGGCCAGAGACACCCTCAGATCCCATTCTGACCAGTACTCAGACTCCTATAGTTTGATACAAGGGAAAAAAAACAGGTTCTCCTTTTAGGGTTCTTGGTTTCATTCATAAAAGAATTTAAGAATGGACTCAAATGGAAGATTTAGGACAATTTTATTAGAATTTAAGGAAAATTCCTCAGGATGGGCAAGCTGTAAATCTCAGCAGCTACCTTTAGGAGAAGAAGGAAGGGAAGAAGGATAAAAAACATAAAGCCATGCCTGTTTAGAGCCTGCAGGGAGGTCAGACATGTGTGGACTAAGTGGCCGTGAGGCAGAGAGGGGAAGAGAACTTTAGAGAAAAGGTAAAGAAACCCAAAATGTTGGGGCAGCCCAAAGTATTAGGGAAATCATGGTTAGAAAAGAAGATATAAAGAGAAAGAGAGGTTACCTGTTCTGAATTCTTCAGAAAAGCAGGCACACTTACGGAGAGCAACATGTCTGTGGCCATTTCAGCTGTAGTGCACTAGGGGGTGAGGATTCTGGGTAGGAAAAGCTCACCATCTCATTAACACACTAGGTATTCTGCCCAACTCTTTAGCATAACTTAAGGTGAACCCGCCTTCCTAAGGGTGGTCTTTTGACCAGGTGATCTGGAAAAACTGGAAAGTTCAGGCTCCACCCAGGTCAGAGATTATTGTTCTCTTGACCAGTTTTAAGAGTTGTTGTTGTTGTTGTTGTTGTTATTGTTCCTACTGCTAACAGTTTCAGTTCCTGGTTTTCACAAGCTGCTGCTGACTACTCCTGCCTCTTCAGTTCGGCTCCCTGTCACCTTTGCTGGAGCAGGACATTGTAAGAGCTGTGCTTATAACTGCCCCCCCCCCCCATTCAAAACCAAGAGGGTTTCTTGACTTGTTTGTTGAAGAAGGGTAAGAAAATGTGCTCCATGCAGGATAAGACAAAAAAAGTCACAGCCATCTGTCCAGAGCTCCTGGCCTCCCTTTTCCAGCAGGGAGAATGGCCTGGCCTGCCTGGCTCCATCCTCGAAAGAACTATGTTTCTGGAAGCAGCCTTGCCGTCTGCACACAGTATGGTGTTAGTCATTAGGCAAGTCCGCTTGCGGCTTCAGACTCATAAGCCTGGGCAACAGGTGGCAAGTGCAATATGAGGCTGAGGGTGGCAGCCTGCAGCCAGCACTCACGCTGACCAGACTAGGCAGGGCCAGTGCTGACCTGAAGTGCCACTGCCATGTTCTACTTCTCTACCCGCGACATCCCAGACCAAGTTGGACCCAACTAGTGCTTCCTCCTGAAGAACAAGGGACCACTTGGCTTTCTGTGGTTTTATACATGTGTGTTTATGTGTGTGTGTGTGCATATGTGCATAATGTGGAGGCTAGAGATCAACCTTGGGTATCAGTGCTTATTTTTAAAAAATTTTATTTATTATTTTTATTTTATGCATATGAATGTATTGCCTGCATGTGTCATGCAGTACCCATGGAAGTCAGAAGGGAGTGTCGGATCCCCTGGAACTGGAGTTACGGATGATTGCAAGCCACCGCGTGGGTGCTGGGACCTGAACCCGGGTCCTTTGCATGAGCAGCCAGTGTTCTTAACCACTGAGCCATCTCTTCAGGCCCTGCAGTGCTTATTTTTTGAGACAGAGTTTTTTGCCCATCTAGAGCTTACCAAGGAGGCTAGACTAGCTGACCAGCAAGACTCCCAGGGATCTGCCTGTCTCTACCCCCACAGTGCTAGGGTTGCAGGTATGCACACACACAGGCCTGGGTTTTCTACATGTCTTCTGTAGGACCAAACTCACCCCCCCCCCCCCCCCCCGCCAGATCTGGGATTATAAGCACAGGCCACCACACCTGGTGTTTCATGTGGGTTCTAGAGATGGAACTCAGGCCCTCAAACCTACAGGGCAAACATTTTGTTGACTGAGCCATCTCCCATGCATAGCATTCTTCTCCTGAGGAATTCTTAGTCCTGTTCCTATGGACAGGAGCAGTCTCAACCCATCTTCCTGATAATCCTGTGGTGTAGACACAGTCTCTTTCTACAGAGAAAGGTGCAGGTGAAAGACGACAAGGGCATCTTACAGGGTTACAAAGTTAACAAAGGGCTCCAGACACAGCCATGGCACTCTTCACGAAGTGTCTCTGACTTGTTCCTAGAAGGACAGAAAGAAAATTGGCATGTATAGGGAACCAGTCATGGGCCCAGTTTGTACATAAGTTTTATGTTTTTAAAATCTTACCCTGTGGCTTTGATGTTTAAAGCAAGATGAACAAACCAAGTCTCAGAGACTTGATCCTGTCACAGAGCAGAAACTCAGCTCTGCCCCCCACATGTGAATGCCATTGAATGGCCAGCTCTAATGGCTTCTTTTCTCCAGGCGCCAGCTCCTAGAGTCAGCTACTGTTGGCCTTAGCCCTGCCCAGGCCTCTGGCCAAGGGCATTCTGGCCTGGCACACTAGAAACCCCCTCTCCATTGGAGAGTGACTTCTGGGGTTGGACTGCTGCCCCTTCACCCCATGACAGGGTCGTCTGGGATGAGCCACTGGCAGCTGCGGAGCTCATGGGTTACAGCCTCCCTCCCCACTCAGTCTGCCTGCCTGGTCTTAGGCCAGGATACCAGTTTGCAACCCACTTCCTCCTTGCTGGGACTTGGGGGGCCTGGAGACAGGTTACAGCCTTTGACCTGGGGCTTTGATTGGATGTCGTTGTGTCTTTTTAAAGCAAGGTGCACATCTATACAGTTTGGAGTGCAAACAGCAACCCCGTTGCGTGCTTAGAATGCAATATTTAATTGCAGTATTTGAGAAATGTATTAGGGAGAGAGAGAGACAGACAGACAGACAAAGACAGAGAGAGAGAGAGAGGTTTATTTGAAGGATTTGAGTTACCTAACTCTGAGGCTGTCAAGTCTTGGGCTGGGGACCTGTATGGCAGGCCAGCAGGCTGGAGGCGGCAGTTGTAAAGCCCATTTCTATAGGGCAGACGGCTGGAAATTCAGATAGGATTTTGTTCCAGTTTGTTTCTCCATTGCTGTGACAAAACACTCTGTCAATACCAAATTGGGGAGGAAAGGGTTTATTTTATCTTACGTCTCCTGGGTCACAATTCATCAGGGAGCCCAAGGTAGGAACTCAGGGCAGGAACCTGGAGGCAGGAGCTGGAGCACAGGCCATGGAGGATCTCTGCTTATTGACTTGATCTCCTGGCCCCTGCTTAGCCTGCTTTCTTATACAACACAGGACAACTTGGCCAGGGAGTGGACCACCCACAGTGGGCTGGGCCCTCTCACATCATTCAACAATCAAGAAAATACCCCATAGCCGTGGTCACAGGCCAGTCAAAGGAAGAAATTCTCCAGCTGAGGCTCCTTCTACCCAGGTATGTCAAGCTGACAACTAAAGCTGTCCAGCATAGATTTCTATTTGAAAGTTGGAGTCGGAGGCTAAATTTCTTCTTCTTTGAAAAATCTCAAGCTTTTCTCTTAAGGACTTCAACTGATTCAATGACATCAACTACATTATGGGACATAATCTGCTTTCTTCCAAATCCACTGATAGAAATGTTAATCACCTCTGAAGAAAAAACCTCCCTGACATGTCTAAAGTCTACATTCTAGACAGCATTTAATCAAGCAGCTAGGCTCTAGCCCAGTCTATGCATAGAGTATGTGATCACAGCAATGTTCACCAGTGGCTCCCAGCCACAGGCCAGTGGTCAGGCCTGTCCCCTCCAAGCTCCTTGTGATGCATGGGGGTGACCTGGCACAGAACCTTCTAGAAAAGTCACACAGAGCCTCCTCCCTCAGCAGTAAGAGTGGCTGTCTCTAACGTTCTGCTCAGGGGAGGGTCTCCAAACTGCTCTGTGTCCCTTTGGGTTAGAGCGCCTAAAATTCCCAGGCATGGGGCTAAAGAGATTGCTTAGTGGTTGAGAGCACTTCCTGTTTTGCAGAGGACCTGAGTTGATATTCCAGCACTTATACTGTAACTCCAGCTCCAGAGGATCCAAAACCCTCTTCTGGGACACACACGCATGCGCACACACGCACACACACACACACACACACACACACACACACACATACATACACACATTAAATAATTTCTTTTAGTGAAAAGGAAATGTCCCAGGCCTGAGAACATGGATTAGCAGTTCGACTAGAAGCAGTGTACCATGTACTGTCCAAGCGCCATGGCATTCAGAAATGAGTCTTGCCAGTGGGAAGCAGCAGGTGCTGTGCAGAGCTCAGAGGTAGGGTAGCAGAGGTGGGGTAGGGCCCCTTTCTGGCTGCCATGGGGGTAGCAATCAGTGTATTCAGCTATGGGCTCTGCCTTCATGAGCTTAAACCCAGAAGAGGGGGAGTGATCAAGGCTTAACATGTCAATTCCTGACTCTTAGTTGCCCTACCAGAAAGATTTTCTCCTATGAAACAAGATGTGATAGTTAATCTCCATATCAAATTGATTAGATTAAGAAATGTAGGAAGTTATCTAGGTACACCTTTGGGTGTGTCTGTGAGGGTGTTTCCAGAGAGTCACCTTGAATGTGGCCAGTACTACCACGTAGCATGGACTGAATTAAAAGGAAGGAGAAAGCCAGCTAACATCAGCTTCCTGCTCCCTGCTTCCCATTCTGCCCTGACGTAGGTAAATAGCCTTGGACTTCTGCCACAAGTTGCATCCACTGTGCCATCCCTACCATGAGGAACCTTCAGGCTATGAGCTCAAAGAAATCTTTCCTCCTTTAAGTTGCTTCTGTCAGATTCTTGGTTGCGCTCTAAGGAGTGGCTAATACAGAGGCCAACTGCTGTTCTCTGCCCAGGCAGTGCTGGAAAGGTTATATTCCTTGATCAGGGTGGCCTGAAGGAGCAGCCATTCATAGAACTGGCAAGTTCTACCCAGTGCCACAATTGGGAGACCCAGGGAAAGAGCACAAATGCAGAACCACATATGATATGCTTGATAAATCATGTTAGATAAAGTATGTTCTATCCTCTGACCTGGATGTCCCTTGGTCAGCACCTGACAGGCAGGTTTGACTTTAAAACCCTCCTCTGAGGATCTGAGAATGCAGCCTTGTGGGCAGAGCCAGTGTCTAGCCCTTGCCTCCAGACTGCTTCTCTTTCTTTTGTTCCTCATTCCAAACCACACTGTAAGAGGCAGTGCATACACGTAGGTGGACACATGAACTTGCATATCACAGCTGTGCCTGAGTTTTGCAAACAGTTCCCTCAGAACCATCACCAGCCTAGGGATGTGCATACCACTTTTGGTAGATGGGTTCAGGGCAGATGCTGGCCCAAGTCTGGGAAGTAGCTGCAGGCCGTTGGGGAAGAAACTAATTTGAGACACTTGGCATAGTCAGGGTGCAGCATGTGGGGCAGAGCAAGCTGAGGGTCAGCTCAGCCTGTACTTCTGTGACAAGAAGGGGATGTCCAAGAAGGGCAGAATCGGAGTCTCTAAAATGTGGGGGCTTGGGCTGGGACCCTCTTGCTAAGAGTACCCTTGTTCATGGAGCTAGTACTGTGGGTGCTGGATCAGGAGTTGCTTCTTGGACTGGGTACCAACTATTTAGTGGATGAATTTCAGTGTCTGTTTCCATGGTTATTACTTTCTCTTTCATCAGTCTCAGCCACTTCTCTTTCATCTCTAATCTTGGAGATTTCCCCAAAATTTCCATCTGTATTACGGGTTGATTTGGGGGTAGGGAGGGTCAGGTCTGGTAATCATTGGGAGGGTGATCTAAAATTTGTTGCTATTTTATTCTTATTTCATTACAGCTTTTAAAATTTTCATCCAATTTCCTTTGTCTTCCAAATTTTAACTCTGCCAAGTATCTGTTTATTATTCTTTTAGTCTACCTTACAGAAACCAGGATCTTTCATGGTATTCAAACATCAAGCAGATTTATAAAAAAATGTATTCTGCCTCTTGTGGTAAATAATTTTTCAAAGACAGAATTTTGTTTTTTTATTGTGTATCCTATCAGAATGTATGGTTGCTTGGTTATTTTTTGAGAGAAAGTTAAACAAGATTTTTTTTCATGATGCCAGCAGACTGCTCTAGTCCCTCTGGGGTCCCAGTACCTGCCACTCATAGACCTTGATCCAACACTTGGCCTGAGGGGTGTGGTCTCTGCTCCAGTGTCAGGTCCCTAGCCTTTGCGCCAAACATGAGTTTCCGGTTCTGGAGCCCCTGCCCAATTTTTATTTTTCATTTTTATCTTTTGTCTATGTGTTGCCCTTAAGTCTGGTAAGCTGAGCTTCTAGGGGTCTGTCTGCCCCACAACTTTTCATGATACACTGAGACACTGTATCTGAAACTCCCATCACTATTTTATTCTTGGACCTTTAGTTTCTGAATGCTTCTAGAACATAGAGGTGGGAGGGGAAGGAATCAAATCATCAGGAGCTTGGTTTCTCAGGAAATAAACACTGAACAGTAAGGCTGAGAGCAATCTTGTTTTTAGTAGACTCTCTTACTCCAAGCCAGGGGAAGAAGGACACGGAGAATATAAATCCTTTCACTGCCTTCTCCAGGATGCCTGGTCCTCTGTCCTGGGGTCAAAGGGCAGCGTATTCAGCTGGAACAGTGACATACTAAATGCCTGCTTCTTGAATTAGCTTTGTAAAGTGAAGAAATTTCTACCCTGATTTCCACAACGTTTTTCTTTTGACCTTGGTTTCTGTTTTGTCCAGATTATTTAGCTCCAAGTGACATAAACACCTGCAAGCTATTTGCAGGGAGTGGGGGGAGGCAGAATTAATTTAAAGGAAGTGAGCTTTGGAAAAGCCAAGTGTGACCAATGAAGCTCGGCCTTGTGTGGCTTCCCTAGGCTCTGGGAAAGAGAGGGTGCTGATTTATACTGTGGGATGTGATTGGCAGGTACTGGGTAGGTAAAAGGAAAATGATCCCACCCATGTGGACAGTAGTCCTTCCAAGGCCACGGGCACTTGCCTCATTTGTACCCAGTGCTGTCCTTTTAGCTTGGGGTCTGTTGTGTGTCCTGTTGTAACGCAGGTGGGTGGAGGTGTGCTGGCTGCTGAGTTAAAGCGGTGCTCGGCTGGTCATGTCTGGAGGCTGGAAGCTGTATCAAGGACTCCATTTCCAGCAGGTGGCCGGGCTCCATCTGGCCCTGACTGTGGCAAGTTTAAGGAGTGATGAGCCCACTGCCCAGTGAAAAGGCCATGTCATTCATTGCCTTTTCCACAGTGTAGTGAGGCTTCACCTGTGTGCCAACCAGCAAAGGCCCAGGTCCCCTATCGACATTATAACTGTAATGAACTTCCAAGCTTATCTTTAGGTAAACCTTTCCTGTGAGATACATGTAACCCTCTGCAACTGCTGTCATTCTTCAAGATGTTTAATTGGGTAGAATCTGTGTTTTAACCCTATGTAAGTACCCAGTAATTCACTTTGCTGAGGGCAAATCACAGCCTCAACAGATCTCAAGCCAAGGTCTGAAAGGCTGGTTCAGATGAACTTTACTGCTAGTGACTCAGTCTCTGATCTCTTTCTTCAAGGGGTGCCAGGGCCCTATCCAAAGTCCTGCCTGAATTCACTCTTATTTGGGGGTTCCTTTGTGTTTCATTGACACTGTTGTATGATCAGGGGCATCTCAGTCTACACTCAAGGTGAGGGAATGGGCTAGGGTACAGGTTGTTCCCTCCCAGAGGACTCTGGGTCTGGTCCGAAATCTCACCAGAGTTCCACATCACTTAAGTACAGGGGTCCTACTCAGTCTGCTCTCTTCACAGGGATACCTGCCTGCTGTGTATAAGGGAAGGCCTCAGGGTCAGTCCAGGTGAATTAACTCTGCTTGCCTCCCTGGGGGTGGATGAGATGCCACATTACAGTGATTACAAAACCAGCCCGACTCAGCATCTATTTCAACCAGGAGTGGGGCCCAGTCTGTTCTGAGAAATTGTTCCTTCAGATTTCTCCTAGAATCTTGCTCTTGAACCAAGGCCTTGCTCCATCTTTATTGAAACTACATATCCAGCATCACATGAAAAAGAAGAACTTGTCTTATCAGAGAATTGTGTCCCTTCTGACCCCTACTGACTTAGAACAGCACACACAACCACAGATGGATGCTATCAATATAGTCCAACTTGTTGTTTGCAGCAAAAGTGGGATAATCCAATGCTTTCAACCTTACCATTTTCAGCAGTGATATTTTCACAACACACACACACACACACACACACACAGATTATTCTGGGTCAAGGGCCAGGAAGAGTCATGAGGGATTAAAGCTCTATGTTTAGGTTACAAGAAGAGCCCAAGACCTAGTAGGCTTGCTTACTTTATAGACAAGCTGTGATGGTGTCCCAGGAGTCATTCCCAAGGTTTCTCCTTGTTTGTTTTCTAATGGAAGAGGCACGATCATATTGTAACAGGAGGTGTTCCTGTGGGAGACAGGCTTGAGCCTAGGGTGAAAGTCTTATTGACAGCCATACAGCAGGCCTGAGGCAATGGCCTGACCTCTGGAGCCACAAGAAATGCCTTGTGACATTTGCTCCCATTGGCAGATCATGAGACTGATGCCTAGAGCGCACCACTCCCTAATCACCATGCTTGGAATCCAAAATTGCAACACTTAGGGTCACATGGTTTCCAGGAATCCAGGCTCTGTAATCTGAAACCCAGTATGCTAATGAGGCATCCTACTTGCTGTGCTGTGATTGGACCACTACCCCTATATAAGCTTGTGCCTTCCTGCAATAAACCAGACCTGTGTCACTGAATCTGGTCTCCTGCATCTGAATGTGGCAATGTTGGCGCAGACTCCTCACCAGCCCTGAGGTCCGGACTGGATGACTGATCGGAGGAGCTAAGAGAGCAGGAGAGAGGCCATAGCCAGAGGAGAGTAGCCACAGCCGGCGACCACATGTTCCCAGAAAAGTCATTTCCACAATTTTTCAAAGGAAAATGATAAATAAATTTAGAGAGCACTCTGCTATGACTTGGCCAAGTGGTCAAAAATCATCTGTGTTGATGACAGTCCCCTCTCTTCCCTCACTCCGTGTTTCCCTCCCTCTCCCTCCCTCCCTTCCTCCCTTCCTCACTCCCTCCTTCCTTTCCCCCCTCCTTCCCTCTCTTCTTCCTGACAGTTCCTCCCAGCTTCTCTCAGTGAATCGTGTTCCATGCTCCCATTTTCACAGATTGGTTTCTTCAGTTCACTTAAACAACACCAACATGGCTGTCAGGTCCAATTCAAAGACTCAACAGACTCCCCCTTCCTGCCTCCTATGTTGAAGTCCGGGAAAGGGTGATTTTATTTATTTATTTGTATTGTTCTCATTGTTCACAGTGATGGGTCTAATGAAGCTATGTAAGAATGTCACGTGTCTGGTCCATACCTCCTTAGCCCTCCCCCTTGCTATGTTCTTCATTACCCCAGACAGGCTTCAACTTTCATTTACACATTTGTATATATCGATTATCCTGAATGTTGTATACAATATATATTATGTATAATCTATTTATTATATACAATCTATATAAAATTTAGGCCCCAAAAGTGAGAGAAAACATGATATTTGTCTTTCTGAGTCTGATTTATTCTGCTTAACATGATATCTCCATCTTTCCTGCAAAGAATAAAATTTTATTCTTTTTTATGGTTGAGAATAATGCATATATATTCACATTTTAAAAACTATTTGTGTTGCTGAAGTCCTAGGATGATTCCATCACTTAGCTATTGTGAAAGATGATCCAGATTACTATCTCTCTTTTTTTTTGTCTTTTGGTGTCTCCCTGTAGCTCTAGCTGGCCTGGAACTCTGTGTAGACCAGGCTGGCCTTGAACTCACAGACATCCACCTGCTTCTGCCTCCCGAGTTCTGGGATTAAAAGCATGCACCACCACGCTCAGTCCCAGATTACTTGCTTATTACTATTTTATTAGCACCACATACTAACAACCCAAGATAACCAGCCCATAATGACCCACATTTCTATATCCAGCATAATTCTTTCTCAGGTTATGCTGGATATAGTATTATAATTGAAGGAGAAAGAAAAACTTTCCATGACAAAAACAAATTAATTCATGACCACTAAGCTAGCTCTACAGAAAATACTTGGAGGAACACTACACACTGAGCATAAAGGCAAACACATTCATGGAGTCATGGGAAAGAATAGTGTATTAGACATCAAATAAGCAAGAGAGAATTGGGAAATCACCAAACATTACAAAAACAACAAACGACAGGAATTAGCACACACCTTCAATGAGAGCACTGAGTGTTATGGTCTCAATCCTTGGATCAAAAGGCACCGACTGACAAACTGGATTAAAAATAGGATTCATCTATTTGTTGTTGGAAAGAAATGCCTTTCACTGGCAAACAGAAACACACACAACCTCAGACTGAAAGGATAGGAAATGGCATTCCATGTAAATGGAACTAGAAAGAAAGAAAGCTAGCAATACTAATACCCGACCAAGTAGGCATCTAACGAACACTAGCTAGAAGAGTCAAAGACAGTCCATTGGTACTAAGATAACAATCAGTTCTCAACATAAGTGTACTGAACGTGGGCACACCCAATTTCATAAAGCAGATACTATTAGATGTAAAAGCACAGACTGCCCCCCTACACATAGTAGTGGATGACTTCAGTACCCACTTTCACCATAAAAACAATGATTTTTTAACTTTTTAATTGTTGCACAGTACTTGCATGTGTTTATGGGCACAGAGTGGTGATTTGATTTGGGCATACAAAGGGTGATTTCAGTGTCCTTCAGAATTTGTTATTCCTTTGTGTTCAGAGCCTTTGATCTCTTTTCTAGTTCTTCATAAAATATGCAACAGTTTGCTGTAAACTGCAGTCACCTGTACTGCTGTAGGGCACCAGGCCAAGTCCTCCTATGTAACTCTATTTTGGAACCCATTATCCAACCTCTCTCTACTCTCCCTGTTCTCTACTCTTAGCCAGTCATTAATCTTTTCTCTTCTTTGAGATCAGTATTTTCAGCTTCTACATGTCAGTGAAAACGTGGTATTTGTCTTTGTGTGCCTTCCCTATCTCACTCAACACATGGCCTCCAGTTCCATCTATTTCATCACAATGATAGGATTTCATTCTTCAGCATGGCTGAGTAATATTCTACCCCATGTGTCACATTTTTATCCATTGATAGACACTTGGTTTGTTCCACATCTCAACTACTGTAAATAGTGCTGCAATAATCATTGAGGGCAGGTATGTAGATAGCTCTTTTTCATGTGTATGTGATATATGTGTGTTTGTGCATGTTCACATGTATATGGGTGTGTGTATACGGGTGAGTTTGTATCACTGTGTATGGAGGCTTGAGGTATCTTCCTCAATCACTGTCCCCCTTACTCATTGAAGTGGGGTCTTTTGTTGAACCTGGGATTGCCAATTTGATGTCTAGCTAGCCAGTTTACCCTGGGAATCCCATTTCTACCTTCTGCATGCTGGGATTACAGGTAGCCAACTCACCTGCCTGGCTTTTACATGGGTTCTGGGGATCCAAACTCAGGCCCAAACACTTGAGTGGCAAATGATTTATCCACTGAGCCATCTCCCTAGTCCAGGTATCTCTTTGCTTAGCTGAGTTCATTTCCTTTGGAGATATGCACAGTAGTGGGGTTGCCAGATTTACAGTAGCTTCATTTTCAGGTTCTGAGGAACACCCCTACAGTCTTGTATTGTGGCTGTTATCAATTTACAGTCACACCAGCAGTATATATTCTTTTAAAGTCTAGGAAAGAAGAACCATATTGGTCTATTTGAGTGGACCACATGACTCTAGTGGGGTGGAGCCATGTGACACTGCCCAATTGCTACGGGTCATAGTGAGGGACTTCATGAAGACAGAGAAGGTTGTGGAATTGGGAAAATATCAGAGGCAGCTTCTGTTGCCTGGTTATTTCTTCCCAATAAAAGGTAGAAGAGAACTAACAGCACTCCTTGTGAGGCTGAGGGATGGGACATTTGAGACAACCTCTGGGTACATCCAGGCTTCAGCCACAGACCTGTCATCTTCCATGGGACAAAGAGCATCAAACCTTGTAAGTATGCAAGTTTAAATGTGGAAATCCACTGGATGTTGATGAAGGATTAATGTTTTAATGATGCGTGGTGGAGTTCCAGCACATGGTGATTGAGTTCGAAGTCAGTAATTCAAAGGGGACAGAAATAGCAACAATGAAAGCCAAACATGGACTGTGAAGTTTGGGGATGTAGAGTGTGAGCTGTCATAAAATACAACTTTCCTTTTGTTTTATAATTTATCCAGGTCACTGTAAAATGAATGCACTCTGCACCCAAGTCCTCAGCAGACCCATATCTCCCCTCCGCATGCCCACAGCTGTTTGAACAGAGCTCAATATACCGCTTACCACACTGCACTGCACTTACTTGCCTGTGGGTCTGTCTTCCCAGCTAGACCAGGAGCCTCCAGGGAAGAATCTGAATCATGTCGCCTTTGAATTCCTCATATGAATCAGGCTCAAACACAGCAAATGTTCAAGAAATGTCTGTTGAATGAACCAGACCTGAGACTTCTTGCACTCAGATAGTCAGGAGCATGTTCCTCTTTCTGCTCCTCCACCTTCTTCACACACCACCCCCCTCCCCATGGTCCTCTGCCTCCTATTATATACTGCCTTTTAGATTGGGAGCTTTACCCAAATCCAAGTCTCCATGGCTGGACCCTTGACCCACATGTAACCCTTGAAACCCTCCTCAGAGTCCAGCTCCTGAATCATGCATTATTCCTGAGCAGATGGAACTCTGGTACTGTGACCCAGCACTGCCAGGTTCAGGTCCCTGTCTCCCAGGGCTCTTCAGTTCACTCCTGCATGCTAGAGGAGATGGGGGTCTCTCCACAACCTTGTCTGTCTCATGCTCCAGTGTGGACTGCATTTAAATGCCATCAGCACTGTGGGCAATGCAGAGCTCTCCCCCGACACTTCCTAATGCCTTTGCCCTTGTTCTTCATTCTGGTGCCCATCATCAGCTGGATGAAAACGCCAGCACAGCACACAGGGCTCTGGCCTGTCTGGGTTGTTGTGTAGACCATCCAGTATGATCTCAGCTTAGCCCCTTTCAGAATTCTTTCCTGTACTTCTGTTAATGGAGGAAGTGAGAGCACTCCACGTTTACTAGACTAGTGAGTTGCCATGGATACCATTTCAAACAGTCCTTGGAGCAGAAGCTTACTGGGCTGACCCTCTGTAAACCAAAGCCTGTATGTGACTGCTGCTGGACTTCACACAATGGTCAAGGGAGACCTGGGAGTAACAGGAAAACCCACCCATCAGGAAGGGAACAAGGACCCTAGCAGTAGGCCTAGCTTCGGGGGGGGGCACAAATCTTCATTCTGGCAGGATAGCAAGTATCCCAGGGACCTAGAAAGATGGCTGTATTTTTTAATTAGTGTCCTGGGGCTGCCATAACTCAGTACCCTAAACTGGATGGCTTTAATCAACTATAGGGCCAGCAAAGTGGCTCATCAGGTAAAGGTACTTTCTGTCAAGACTGATGACTTAAGTTTAATCTCTGGTACCCATATGGTGGAAGAGGAGAACTAGCCCCTCCCTGAAAGCTGTCCCATGACCTATGACACACATGCATTATGGCATGTGAGCGCCCACATACATACACATATAAACATAGTAATAATAATTAATAATATAAAATAAATAAATCAACAGAAGTTCATCTCATAGTTCCTGAGTCTAATATAAGGTATCAGGAGGGCCATCTTCCGGAAGCAGTAGGAAGTATCTTCCTTGCTTCCTCCTAGCTTCCAGAACCAGCAGTGAAGCTTGACATTCCTTATCTGAAGCTGCCGACTTCCATCTATGCCTCTGCTACCCATAGCATCCTTCCCTGTGTCCCTACGTCTGTTCTGCTTGGCTTACAAAGACAATAGCCACTTTGGTTTAAGGCCCTGCCATTTTCCAGCATGACCTAGGCTTAAGTAATTACACCTGCAGTGGCCAAATTTCCAAACATCGCATTCTAAGATACTGTGAGGGGTCATGACTTCAACATACCTTCTTGTAGGGGAACACAATTTAATTCATATTAGTAATGAAATGGATATCAAAACAAAGTGTGGAGATTTCATTAAGATAGTGGTGCCAGTGAATGGGGCACTTAAGATGGATTTAGCCAGGAATCCTTGTAGCTGGTGGAATGGTTTTGAGGTCAAAGTGAGATCTAGAGTCTATTATGATGACATTATGGCCAGAGACACTACATTGTTGAATGCTGACCTGATCCCTTGCTATGATCTGAGTATGTCTCCCAAGAGCTCATGTACTGGAATCTTGCTTTCCATGTGGCAGTGTTAAGAGGTGGGGCTTTGGGAGCCCATGGGTCCTGGAGCTCTACTCCCTTGCACGGACTAAGGAGTTACTGTAGGAGTGACTTGAATAGCCAGCTCTCTCCAGCAAGCAGTTCTGTTCTTCATGCAACACCCTGTCATGTTACAATGCCTGTCCCCCTCAGTTAACAAACAACACTGACTTTCTTTCATCCCCAAAAGCCCTTCCCAGATGGACTGGAGAGATGGCTCAGTGGTTAAGAGCACTGGCTGCTCTTGCAGAGGACCTGGGTTTGATTCCAGTACTGACATGGCAGCTGACAACCGTCCTAACTCCAGTTCCAGGGGATCTGATGGCCTCTTCTTGCCTCTGAGAGCTTTGCATGACACAGGTGCACTTACACACATGCAGGCAATGCACTCATACACATGAAATAAAAATAATTAATAAAAAATATATTTTTTAAAGTCCTTCCCAGGTCCGCATCCTCCCAGCAGCTGCCCATTTCTTCTGGTCCCTTCACAGCTCAATGTTGCAGAAGAGCTGTTGACCACTTGTTCTGTGGTTTCAACCTTTGATTAGTTCTCAGAGTTCTAAATATTAGTTCTAAAGTTCTCAATATTAAGTCTCTTTCCCTGTCATGTCACCAAAACGTCTCATGTGGAGTTCCCAGCAATCTTCACATTGCTGAGCCCAGTGAAAACATCCATTCCAGTTAACCCCGTCTAGGTTGCATTACACCCAGAGGGTGCTCTGATTTGCTATCATAGCCTCACTTCTCTTCCTGACTTTATAGCTGATGGCCTTCTGTCAGTCTGTTTTAAAGATATGGTTGCTAGCCATCATGTGGGTGCCGGGAACTGAACCCCGGTCCTCTGTAAGAGCAGTCCATGCTCTTACTGCTGAGCCATGTCTCCAGCCCCTACAAAGCACTCTTTTGCAGGGCTTGTTCCCTCTCTAGACTCTCTTTGTAGATGACTTATTTTCGTAGCTCTGGGTGCCATCTCTATGTCCATCTCCCCATCTCAGTCTCTTTGAGCTCCAGATATACATGATCTATGCTTGTGTGTTCTACTTATGTTGTGACATGTCAACCTACGGAGTCCTGAAACCAGAACTCTTGGGTCTCTTTCTCCTTTACCTTCAATCAAATCAGCTTCATTCAAGTGTCAAGACTTTCTACCATTTGCTCAAGTAAAATGTATATCTATTCATGTGTACTTCCACTACTTTTTAAAGAAAGAGTTCCCTGTAGCTGCAGCTGACCTGGAACTCATTATGTAGATCAGGCTGGCCTCCATCTCACAGGGATCAGCCTGCCTCTACCTCCCAAGTGCTGGGATTAAAGACATAAGCCATCACGCCCAGCTACTTCATCTATTTTTAAAGACCAGATAAACCTCATTATTTATACCCCCAAAGGATACTGTTTAGCATAGAATCCAATGCCTTGCCTCAGTCAAGCTCTTCCTTTCCAAACACTGCTTCTTTCCTTCTTTTTCTTGTTCCGTTCAGCTCTCCAGACACAGATCTCTTTCCTACCTCCACGCCTCACCTATTGGTCCATCTGTCTGGTTCCTGTCCCTTTCATTCCTTATCCTTCAGTTCCCAGAGGACCTCTTCTGCCTGCTCCAATTTGAGAAAGTCCCCATTTACTGTCAACCACAGTTTCCTGATGATTTCTTCACGGTGCTAGCCACTCACTCATTACTAATTTTCAGTGAATTTACTTCTCCCCACGCCGCACACGTTCTCCTGAAGGCAGGGCTGCCTGGCTTGGTCACTGTTGTACACTCACTTTCAGCACATGGTCTTCATGGAGCATTTGTACAATGAGTAGCTGTTGACTGGGTGTTAGGCTACCTTGCCAATACCCAGGCATAGGAAGGACATCCCCCTGCACTGGTTCCCACTTCAGGAGATTTGTTTTTTGCCAGGGAAGAAATGTAAGATTCTATTCCAAGAACTCTGAAAACATTTCAAATGAGTGCGCCTATTCATTTCTATAATTATACAGACTGCTTCCCAAAAGCTCTCATTCCAAGTACTTCAGCAAAATAGAATAATGAGCCAGGCCATTGAAAGGAGACAAACAGCCTTGGAACCCAAAGTCTTGAGAGAACCAGCACCAACTCCCTAAGCACCGCCTCCCTACGAGGAAGGATGCCGACCCACTGGGACAGAACAGGTTCGTCACCAGCTCTCAGAAGCCCAGGAGCTGCCTTGTTACAGTTGGAGACTGACCACTCACACCTGAGCAAGGAAGTCTGCTGTACATGGCTGTAGAGAAGGCGTTCACTGGCTAAGCAGTTCCCCTCTGCTGCCTGGGTTCCCAAGCACAGAGAAGTCCTTTGAAGACTCATGATCGTGGCTTGGTCCCAGAGAGCACCTCGGTTGTCAACTTGACAGGATCTGGGATTAACTGAAATGAGAGAGACTTTCTTGATTGGGTCATTTGAAGCTGGAAGACCCACCCTAAATGTGGGCGTTACCTTCAGATGGCAGCCCGTATGAAAGGCCACGGCAGAGGGAGCTTTTGCTTTCTGCCTGCCTGCCTTCTCTCCCACTGCTGAATTCATCCTGCTGCTGTGGCCTTCCTTCCTGATAATAAAGCCAACTTCTTCAGACTCCAACAGAGACTAAAAACTAGCAGACCTCCAGGAATCCTCCAGGCCTTCAGCACCAGATTGGGACTGCTGAGACATCCAGCCTCAAGCATGACCTATGCTTCAGCTCCTGCCTCCAAGTTCCGGCCCCAAGTTCCTACCTTTGGCTCCCTCAGTGATGAACTGTGACCCTGGAGATGTAAGCCAAATAAACCCTTTCCTCCCCAAGTTGGTATGGGTCAGAATTTTTGTCACAGCAACCGAAGGCATCTAAGAAGGTGAGGGTGAGCCAATGATACCTAAGTGAGAGGCAGGGCTGACACACATAAGCATATGTTATTACTTTCAAAGGCAGTTTTCTTCTTCACTCTCCACAGAGGATTTCTTTCAGCCATTCATAATGTGTAGGGAACAGACTTCCTGAGCACCAAGCTATACCAGAGAGATTCTTACACTGGAAATTCTAGAAATTGACTGATTACAGAAACAGAAAAGGAGTGTTGCCAGAAGAGAAGTTACCAGCCCTAGGGTTGAGAAAAGAAAACCAGACCCTGGATGACTCGGGAATCAGCCTTTCCACTGTCTAAGGGCTTAGCTGAAAATTTTCTGTATAATTCTCAGGCGGGGTGGCTCATACCTGTAATCCCAACACTCAGGAGGCTGAGGTAGAAGGATTACAGTGAGCTTGAGGCTAACCTGAGTGACAGAGTGGGTTTGAGGCCAGCCTGGGCTATATAGTGAGACCTTGTCTCAGGAAACCAATGAACCAACCAACCACCTTCCTGAGTGAGAGAGCCCAGTTGATCTACCATGCTTCATATCCCCCCTTCAGGGGTGGGGAGTGGGAGCTTGGGCTTCCTAGCTGCATCAGAATTATAGCAAGTAGAAGAAAAACTCTTTCACAAAAGAACTGAAGTAAGGCGGACTAATGAAGCCATTCACTGCTCCACTAGCTGGAGAGCACTGGTAACCAGATTCCTTCCTTTCTCCCTTTCTTCATTACTATAAACATTCATATAGCTCTGTCCTGCTACTAGCTGGATCACACAGATGAAATAAAATGAAAGACTTGCCTTTAAATTAGCTACTGTGTGATGTTGGGAGACCATTAAAAAGACAGGTGGTCCTGAAACCTCACACTCGCTGAGGAGTTGTTGGCAGTTGATGGCTGCTGGGAGAGGGAGAGTCAGTTTTCTTTAAGGGTGTGGTCACTGGTAGGTCAGATACACTCCAGCCAATGGTCATACACCCAAGAGTCTATGGGCAGCACAAATTGGACACGATGGGTCGAATAGAAAACAAAAACAAAACAAGGACCCAAAATTGGGTGGATCGGGAAGTGGGGTGGACCTGGAAAGAGTTGTGGGGGTGAATGTGATTGAAATACATTGTATAAAATTCTCAAAAATTAATTTTTGTTGTTTTTGAGACAGGGTCTTATTATGTAGCCCTAGCTGGTATGGAACTATGTAGACCAGGCTGGCCTTGATCTTGTGATCCTCCTACCTCTTTTCCTCTGTCTCCTGAGTGCTGGGACAAAAGGTATGCACCACCATGCCTGGCTCAAAGAATTAATTTTTGAAAAAAGAAGAAAAACAAATAGACACATGATTATTCAGACTGTGGCTCCTTTAGTTGCAAGAAAACAAAGCTCATTTCAGGTTACCCAGGGGAAGAAGTGCTCATTGGAAGGGTTTGGAGCTCTCCTAGAATCAAAGTGAGGTTGGTGGCACTGAGCGCCCGGGGAGACAGCTTGGAAGCAGCTGGCTTCGACCACCCCCTCCTCTCCTGCGCTCGGGCTCCTTTCTACGTTTTTCAAGCCCCATTTCTTTCTCTTCACAGAATAGCCTCCTTCCTTTACCGATCAACTTTCAAATGGCTGTGATTGCTTCCACTGCACAGCACCTTCTCCCCACTCACTGTTGGCAATCTTGTGTCTCATATCATGTGCCCGAGTTAGAGCTGGTCCCCTCTTGGTGTGAGGTCACACAAAGTCAGGATTCTTTCTTTTTCATTTCTTTTGTTGTGTGTCTATGTGTATGGGTGTGTTGTTCCTATGTGTGTGTGTACACGTGTGTGTGTGCATGTATGTGGAGGACAGAGATCATGCCACCTGTGTCATATAATGCCCATGGAGGTCAGAAGAGGGTGTTAGATCCCCTGGAACTGGAATTATAGACAGTTGTTAGCCACCATGTGGGTGCTGGGAATTGAACCCTGGTCCTCTGCAAGGGCAGTCAGTGCTCTTAACTGCTGAACCATTTCTCCAGCCTCCCATCCACTTTTTTTCCAGATTGATTTTGTTTTTAATTATGTGTATACATGTGTGTCTGTGTGAGAGTATGTACACATGAGTGCAGGTGGCTGTAGAAGTCAGAGGCATAGGATCCCCTAGGAACTGGAGTCACGGGCGGCCTATTATGAACTACACTTAGGTCCTCGTTAAGAGCAGTATGTGCTCTTCACTGCTGAGCGTCTCTCTAGCCCCCATCTTATTTTTTGAGACAAGATCTCTCACTGTCCCTGGAGCTTGCCATCTGGCTAGGTGGATGACCGATGAGCCCCAGGGATCCGCCCCCTCAGCACCCCCTCAGCACTGGAATGACACGCATCTGCCACTACACTGTGCTTTTAATGGGAGTGCTGGGGATAGAACTCAGGTCTCCATGTTTGCACAGCAATCATTTTACCCACTGAGCCATATCACATGACATCCCCCCAAAGTCAGATTCTAATCAACAAACCTACTGGGTGCTTTTTGGTCATGTGGTTATTACCAGTTCAATTCAGCCCTAGGGTTTGTATGCACACATTTTATTTTGGGGTAAGGTTTGGATAGATGGGTACGGATGTGAAGCTCTAGAGGGGCAGGCTCTGTGGAACGTTTTTCCTTTTACAGTCTATAGACACAGTGACTTAAAGAAGATGCCTGGTTGAGGTTGAAGTAGAGACAACTGGGTTACATGTGTGCTCTGGAAGATGATATGGCCCAATTACATGTGTGCTCTGGACAACATCTAGCAGAGGTAAGTGGAGAGAGAGTACGGAAGCTTGGGGAGACCCTGGGACAGAGTGGAGTGGGCCTCCTTTGCTTTGCCACCTTCACACCCTTCTGTGTCTCACATTTGACCTCTGTGCTCACCATGTCTGGAACATCCACCGTGGCACCGTGTTTCCCTGACCAGTCTGGCCAGGCTCCTCCACCGAAAGAGGTCACCGGTGGGTCAGAGATGCGCAAGTGGCCAAACAGATCTTTCTCTAAGTTTGATACAGGTTTCCTGTTAGTGAACTTTCTGTGACACTTTGCAGCCTGGCTTTGCTCCGTGGTGGCTTCTGGTCTTCTGAGTTCCTGCCAGAACCAGTTAGGCTCCCTTGCAGCCTCCGAGGCTCTTCTAGCTTCCCTAAACTCACCTGGCTTCCCTAAACATGCCTGAACTCCTCCAGTGAACCAGTTCCAGAGGCCTCTGGACCACACCATGTGGTGAGGCGCTACAGATACCCCACTGCTTTTGTACAGTCATTAAAAATGAGCGCATAGTAGTCACACAAAGTAAAAGGCTCCTGGTGCTGTTCCCATACAGACATCCGTATGCACTGGTCATGTCCAGCCACTCTTTCTCCAAGGACACCCTCTGCTGCTCCCCCAGCATCTTCCTAGTGCCTGGACATCCTGCTTCCTTGTTTTCTATCCTCCAATCTCCATCTTTAGTGACTACTCTTCTGCTCTGCACTTATGTAAGGTTGATTTTGGGTTTCCACACGTGAGTGAGAACACGTGGTATTTGTCTTCTGTGTCTGGCTTGTTTCCCTCAACACATTGTTCTCTGGTTCCATCTAATGACTGAATGTCTCTATGGCTGAGTAGTATTCCATTAAGTAAATATTGGAATAGGATAAACGCAGTTCCTTCATGTCCATATCCCCCAATTTTGTAGGAAAGTCTCCTCATTCTGTGAACATGAGACCAATAAACAAATGACAGCAAACTCATGGGACCCCGAGAAGATGCCCACCTTGGCGAGCACCCACATGCACTTAGGACTGTGTGTCTCAACTGTGTATCAACACTTGTTTCAGTAAAGTTTCCATCACTGGCAACCATAGAGGGCAGGATAAGATAAAAGGGTTTTTGCTTGTGTCTACATTATGAAGAAAGCAGAGTCCTTTAAGAAAATTGGAACCCAGAAAATAAAACCCCACCCTAATAACACAGTTACCACCTGATCTTTTTCCTTCTAGCTTTTTGTGTGTATTTTTTTAGGTTCTAAGCATGTTTTTATGGAATGTTTGTGCATTTCATATAATATATCTTAATCATATTTAGACCTCCCTTCCCCTATTGGCACCCCCTGTCTCCCACTGGATTCATGAATTATGCCATATATGTTAAGGCCCATTGAGTCAAGTTTGTGTCCCCAGATGTTCCTCAGTGTGAGTTCATTCACTGGAGCCTGGTAACCTATCTAGTGTCACTCCCTTAAAGAAGACCAGCTCTCCCTCACTCAGGAATGATCAGCTGCCAATAGTTCCTCAGCCAAGACTGGGGCTTCTTACCCATTTCCCTATTTCTATGCTGGTTTTTTTGTCTGGTTTGATTCCCATCTGTGTTTTTTTAAAAAGACTTATTTTTATTTCATGTATATGAGTATTTTACTGCATGTATGTATGTGTACCATATGTGTGCAGTGCCTGTGGAGACCAGAAGAGGGTGTTAAATTCCCTGGAACTCGAGTTGTAGATAGTCATGAGCCACCATGTTGGTGCTGGGACCTGAACCCAGGTCCTCTGCAACAGCAGCAAGTACTCTTAATCACTGAACCATCTCTCCAGCCCCATGTATAGTTTTAATTATAGCTTGTGATCATGGCTTACAAACTTGCTCATGGCATATGATGATCATTTACTGTTACATGGTTCTCACAGTCTAAATGTTTACCATGGCAGCAAAAGGACAGAATCACATCAGATTCATCATCCTGTGCTGATGGACGCTTCCTGTCATTTTTCCATAGTAACATGGTGAGAGTCAGCCTGAAGGAAAAGCCATTCATTCTGGGAAATGATTGATTCCAGGCTCGCAAGTGAAGCAGGTAAGATGGGGAGAGGGAGGGCTCTTTGCTCTAGGTCCTCCATAGGTTCCAGGGAAGAGCTGGCATGGGACTGTTGTCTGGTGACAGAGTCGCTCTGGACAACACAGGCATAGCACAGCCAGCGGAGCTGTGGGTAAAAACTGAAACCACACTCCACTCCTAATCCAGCAAATAGACATCAAAACTCTAGGCAGGCAGGGGACTGTTTCTGGGGCCTGTTTGAAACTGTTTGGCCCAGCATCAAAAGAAGGCTTTGTGGGGTGAGAGCCCTTGTGCTAGACTGTGGGTTGCCAGGCTGCCTGCATCATTGGGGTGCTGGGCATAGGTGGGCATGGTGGATAGGTGGGCATGGTGGATAGGTGGGCATGGTGGATAGGTGGGCATGGTGGATAGGTGGGCATGGTGGTGTGCTCTGGTGGCACAGAAAGAAAGGGTGTGAGCCATGTGGGCATTTTCAAGCCTTGGATTCTCACCCTCTGGACAGGTGTGAATTTCTAGGCCCCTCACAGAGTTTGTCTGTGAGCTTCTTTTGTAAGCAAGCCTCAGACTTGAAGGAGAATCTCCAGATAAAACCAGATTTCCTGAAATGATTGGATTGCGGTTTCAAAAGCAGGTTCATTTGCATAATAAAGGTAATATGACTATTTCCTACTGAAGTGGAATATTTCTTAAATTGTTATTTTAGAGATCGGCTTTGTTCAGGTATAATTTATATACAATCTAATCACTCAATTTTAGGTGTACAGTTACATAATTTACCCCTGACAGCTGCTGATCTGCTACCTGTCACTAGTGTTTTGCTGTTTTCTAGAATTTCCTATGAATGGAGTCAGGTAGTATGCACTTGTTATAGTCAAGGGTGTGTCTTCTTTGACTGCATATGTGTTTCACATTCATTTTTGTGTGTATTCATTGTACAGTTGTATCCCAGCACTTGTGTATATGTTTGTATGCATACACATGTATGCGGGTGTGCTTGGAGGCCAGATATCAATAATTGTTCTCCACTTTTTTTTTCGAGACAGGGTCTCTCACTGAACCCAGAGCTCACCAATTCAGCTAGACCAGCTGCCAGTGAGCCCAGGGATCCACCTGTCTTTGCCTCTCCAGTGCTGGGATAACAGATGTGCGCCACTAGGCTGGCTTTTTACGTGGGTGCTGGGGATCTGAAGTCAGGTTCTCATGATTATAAGTCACTTTACCAACTGAGTCTTCACCCCAGCCTGCTATATCACAGTTGATAAACATGTTCTCTCTCTCTCTCTCTCTCTCTCTCTCTCTCTCTCTCTCTCTCTCTCTCCCCCCCCACTGTTATATTGTGATCTATTATGGAAATGGTGTTTTGGACATTTGAGTAAAAATCTCTGTATGGGCATATATTTTAACTTTTCATTGTGCAATAACAAGAAGTATATCAGCATTCTCCAAAGAAACAAAACCAGCAGCATGCACGTATATGGAAACAGATGTACTTTAAAGAGTTGGCTGTGGGACTGGGCAAGTCCAGAGTCTGATGGCAGGGTAGAGACCCCAGACAGTTAGAGCTCTGGCTTAAAAGCAGTTTACTGCACAGCTAGGAAGAATCAGTGCTGCAGAGAACCTCTGAGGCCACCTGTTGGGGAAGTCCATCTTCATGGGTGGGGAGGCTTTTATTCTAGTCAGGCCCATGTGGAAGGTGCCCTGCTCTAAGCAAAGTGCTCTATCACATAGCCACGGCCCTAGACCTAACTTTATTTTCAATATTTTTAGAATCCATAATGAGGTCTGCTCTTCTTGTTATGAATGATTTGTTATTTTCTTTTTTCTTTATTAATCTAGCCAGAAAAGATTTTTTTGTTTTATTTACATTTATTTTATGTATGTAGATGTTTTGCCTGCATGTATGTAAGTCCACCATGTGCATGCAATGTCCATGGAGCCAGAAAAGTGCATATGATCCCCCAGAACTGGAGTTATGGATGGTTGTCAGGTATTATGTAGGTGCCGGGAACTGAACCCAGGTCTACTGCAAAAACAGTCAGTGCTCTTAACCACTGAGCTATCTCTCCAGTCCCAAGAAAATGGTTTTTAAGATTTATTTTTATTATTTTTAATTATGTGTATGTGTTTGTCTGTGTGTGGCTGTGTACACATGAGTGCAGGTGTCCAAGGAGGCCAGAAGAAGGTGTCAGGTCTCCTGAAGCTTGAGTTACAAGTGATTGTGAGTTGCCTGATGTGGGTGCTGGGAACCAAACTCTTGTTCGCTGCAAGAACAATATGCATCCTTAACTTCTGAGCCACTTCTCCAGCCCAGAAAAACATCTTAACATTTTAAAGAATCTGGGTTTTGTGAAAATATGAAACTTGCAGGTAAATGGGTAGAATTGGACACGATCATCCCGAGTGAGATAACCTAGACCCAGAAAGACAAATGTCGCATGTTCTGTCTATCACTGGATGCTAGTTTTGAAATTTTAGATATTCATGTTTCACTTTGAAAATCCAGAGAAGTCAGGAAACTAATACACGGCCATGGAGGGCTGAGGAGGCTTCCTGGTAAGAGTGGTAGAAGGCAGTGATATGAAGGGGAACAATATACCAGGAAGGGTTAAGTGGGCTGGGGAATGAGAGTGCAGGACAGGGGTGGGATGGGGAGGGAGAAGTGACACTAAAGGCCTTTAGAGAAAGCACTATGGTAATCTACCACTGTAGAAGCTTTTAAAAGTGCATGCATGCTCTTGATAAAATGAGATTAAAAGTTACCTAATAACAGGGGGACATTGCCCCTTCTAGGCATCGTGGGCTAACAAAATAAAACCTCAATGCCAGGAATGGACTCCCTCTCTAGAAGCTGTTGACCAGGGTTCCCATAGACCCTTAAACCATACTGGCCATCTCCCTGCTCTTGGTTACCCACAGAACTGGATGGTAAGACCCTGTTGTTGAACATACTACATATGTGAGCTGTAGAACAGACAAGGAGAAATCAAAGTGGTGCTGACTTCAGAGCTTTGTATCTACTGACTACCATTCATAGTGCTGAAAGGTGCCCCTCTGCACGCTATCAGAGGGAAAAATAATCACCAATCTTACCCAGCTATGAATCCTGTGAACTATAACAACTGACCTGGCAAGATATGCTCACCAGTGCAACAATGGCATGAATACTATGGGAGTAACCAACCACTCTCTAATTGGGTTTAAGATTTGCTTCCTAGGATGGAGCCCACACCTGACATTGATATTAGGCTTAGGAACCGGAGGCTAGACAGATCTCAGGGCCTAGGAGAGAGTCCAATACTAGTTTTCTAATAAATAGTTATTGCATTAAATGGAATCCTAATGACTTGTTGTTAGAGCCAGAGATTAATGCATCTTCAACACTCACCAGAGAAATTTCTTTACGTAGCAGATGGTGATTAACACAGAACCCCACAACTGGCCAATGTGTGGAAAACAGGAGGATGCAGAGTGCCTATCTCTGAATAGGACACCCATATCAAACTTTTGCCTCCCAGGGCTCAGAGATCATTGTGGAAGAGGGGGTGGAAATATTGTAAGAACTAGAGGTGGTAGATGACCACAAGGAAATAGAATTTTCCAGACAGTTGGTTAGTTACTTATATGAAACTATAGCAGTTGTGACAGCATGCACAAGTGCCATGCAAGCTCAAACCAGACAAAATCTCAGTATAGACATGGGGAAGTGGGTAAGAAACCCCCACTCAACCTAAGGAACTTTTGGCATCTGATGACTTCTGGGAAGGGGAGAAATGGTCTCTTTCAAGAATGGAACTCTTGGCAGATTAACCAAGCTCCAGTGGATGGACCCAAGCTGAAGGACATTTGGGGACATATGTTGTACTCTATAGGCATATATATATATATATATATATATATAGAGAGAGAGAGAGAGAGAGAGAGAGAGAGAAAGAGAGAGAGAGAACAAAATTGGGCAGGGGCAAGTAAAACTGTGGATAGGGAAAGTGATATAAATTATCAAATTATATTGTATGAAATAACAAAAATTCAGTAAGATTTTTGAGAAAAAGAATTAAGGCTTTGGCTTCATTATGTTTTTTATTTTATTGATTTCTGTTATCTTTTCTTTCTGTTCTTTGGTTTCCTTTGGCTTTAATATCTATTTCTTCTTCCAGTTTCTAATGTGGACATTTGCATCATTGATACAATGCCTTCATTTCTAATATAATTTTAATGCTCAGAAACTCTTCAAAGCACTGCCTTACACATTAGACATTTTGATCTTTTGTGCTGTTATTTTTATTTGGTTCAATATATTCTCCAGTTTACCTTTTGATTTCTTCTTTCTTGCATGGGGTATTTGTAAGCACACTGTTAATTTGAAAACATTTGTAGGCAAGGGGATTCCAGAAAGCTTTATATTGATGATATTAATACCGTTAGTTTACTAGTGAATAAATAACATAGTTTTTATATAATTTCAACACTTTTTAATGTAATGTACAGAAAACTTCTAATATTTCAGAATGCAGTGTGTTTTGGTAAACATCACATGTTCCCATGAAGAGAATGTACATCCTGCAGTTGAAGACCATGTTTCATGTGTGTCAGACTTTCTGAGTCCTTGTTATCTTCCTCCAGTTGTTTAGTTGATTATTGAGAGGACAAAACATGGACATGGTCACTAATCACTATAATTGTGGATTTCTTTTTCTTCAATTCTATCAGTTTTTAACTTCATTTCTTGAAGTTCTGCTAATAAGTATACATATTTAGGTCTGCTATGGCCTCAATTAGTTGGCAGTTTTATTATTAAAACATGTCTCTTTATCTTGTAGTGTTTATTGTTTTGAATTCTTTGCTCTGATCATTCTTTTGATCAGATAATGTGTCTAATATTCTTTTACCATTTACTTGTGTCTATAGTTTTAGAACAGGTTCCTTATTTGTTTTCATGGAGGATGGGGTATGCCATAGCTTGCTTGTGGAGGTCAGAGGACAACTTGCAGGAGTCACCGCTCTCCTTCTATCACATGGGTCCTGGGGACTGAACTCAGGTTCTTAGATATGGTGGCAAATGCCTTTACCAACTGAGCCATCTTGTTGACCCAGGTTTCTTATAGAAAACAGAAAATTGGTTCTCACTATTTAAAAACTAGTTTGATGATCTTTGCTTTTAATGAAGTGTTTAGACCATTTATATTTAATGTAATTATTGATAGTTCAAATTTACCACCCTGCCATTCAGTTTCTGTCTTCTTATGTACCTTGCATTCTTTTTCTCCTTTGCAATGTGCTCTTTATTATTCTATCTGACACTTTCGTTGGCTTACTAGCCACAACTCTGCTTTGTTTTCCCATTAGCCATGGTAAACTTTATAATCCACTGCCTTAACGTACTGCAGTCCACCTTCCCATAGCACCACACTGCCTTCTATATAGTGCAGGAAGCTTCTGCATCTTTTGAGCGTCTTTTTCTTGTCATGTCTCAGTTCTATATAAATCATAAATTCAGTGACACACTGGTGTTCATTTGCTTGAAATAGTTACATTTTCTTGGGGTTGGAGAGATGGCTCAGAGGTTAAAAGCACCGGCTGCTCTTGCAGAGGACCCACGTTCAGTTCCCAGCACCCACATGGTAGCTACCAACCATCTGTAACTCCAGTTCCAGGGGATCCAATGCCCTCTTCTGACCTCCATGGACACTGCATGACATGAGTACATTTATGTGCATGCAGACAATATACTCACACAATAAAATAAAATAAAAAATAATAAAAATAATTTTTTAAAAAAGCAATAGCTAAATTTTAATGGAAAATATATTTTGTGTGTGAGTCAAATATTTATAATGTTTTTGAAAATATCTTTTTATGTTAACCCATATACTACTCTTTTCCAGAGCACCTGATTCCAAACTTAACCCAAATTTCTATTGGTATCATGTTCCTTCTGTCTGATGAGCTTTCTTTAGACTTTATTATGAAACATCTCTACAGAAAAAATTTAAATGTTATTTGTCTGAAAAAATAATCTTTATATCACTTTAATCTTTAAAGGTTTTTGCTGGGTATGAAAATCCAATTAACAGTTTTATTGTCCCTGAAGTTGTTCAAGGTGGAAGTGGTGAGTCCAACTTTGATATGTCATCCTATCTGAAAATGAATACCCAAAGGGTTTTTTAAAAAATAAGTACCTCAACCCGGGTTTGATTCCCAGCACCCACATGGTGGCTATGAACCATCCTTAACTCCAGTTCCAGGAGAATCTGATGCCCTCTTCTGACCTCCATGGCATTGCACAACATGGGTGCACTCACATACATGCAGGCAATATGCTCATACACATAAAATAAAAATAATAAACAAAATATTTTAAAAATAAAAATAAGTACATTAGTAGGTCATATAGGTGCATGTTTTGAAACATTAAATATATCTAAAACAAAGAACATTCCCTTACCAGATACCCCACTACCAGAACTCCATCACATAGAAGTGATTCTTTTTTAAATTTCTTTTTTATAACAATTTCATATGAATGTTTCTAGATAACATATTTGACTGATATCTCATTCATTTATTTCTAATTTATGCATTGACTTAGTTCTTTTATATCACTTTCCAATTTCCTATTGTCTATCACCTAATAAAATTGTACCACAATTTCATATACATTGCATGCGATTTTGACTATGCATAACTGTCTATTTCAGAGTCTAGTACAGTACTATGATTTCATAGCACTTCAAGTTCAGGTTTTTATTATTCTTAGAACCTAGGATTGCTTATCATAAGAAGTTTATGTTTTACTCTTTATGTTTTTAACTCTTTCTAAATATTTCATTTTAAAAGATATGTTATTGAACCTACCTCATTTTTTTATTAGAAGTGACCCTTCCTGGGATCCTCTGTGATCCCTTCTGGAAAGTTGTATATCTGTTATCCTGGCTGGTCCCAATGTCACTCTCCTGAGTTACAGCTATTGCTTCCTGGCTCCTGTGTCATCTTTCCTGGCTAATTCTCTGTTTTGCTGGAGTGTATTCCCAAGTATCTTCCTAACAAAATGTGAACTGTGTGAAGTATATTCTTTATACTGTTAAACTTGGTGGATAGTTATATTATGTGTAAATGGCAATCTTAAAAAGTTTTCTGATAGAGTTTGAAGGTCTTGGCTCATAGGCTTCTATCATCTATCAGCATTACCAAGGGAAACTTTGAAGTCATTTTTTTACAAAAAAAATGTTCTGTTGTTTTTATTTTATGTGTATGAGTGTATTCCTACATTTGTGTAAGTGCACCCATGTCATGCAATGCCTATGGAGTTCAGAAAAGGGTGTCAGATTCCCTGGATTGGAGTTATGGATGATTGTTAGCTGCTATGTGGGCGGTGGGTATTGAACCCTGGTCCTCTGCAAGAGCAGCCAGTGCTCTTAACTGCTGAGCCATCTCTCCCATCCCCAAAGTCATTTTTCATTTCTGTTTTCTATTTGTGATTTTTTTCCATTTTAGAACACATTATAGTCTCTTTATCTTACATTCCCTGACATTCTTGTTTATGGACTTTCTGTGTGGACATTCTGTGGGTCTGTTCACTATTTCTTTGAGGAAGCAGTAATGCTCCATCCTAGTTTTTCCCCAAGTTTTCTCTGTTCTTTCTGTAGCTATATAATTTGTATGAAAGAGTTCTTGTTTCTCTTCTACTAATTTTTCCCTCTGCATTGTTTTTTTTTCTTTGTATTTTTGTTCCATTTTCCTTCAGTTTTTCTTGATTTTATTTTCCAGGAATTTTAGTCATGTTTTAAATTTTAGTAATCGTCTATGTCCGTTTCTAAGGACTTTTGGTCTCTGTTTGCTTCCTCCATTCCCTCATACTTAGTGTCTTCACTTTCCATACAGAATTGAGGATAATATCCAGGGGAAATATTTTCTTCTATCCTGTATTATTTCCAACACTTGTTTCATTTCATTTGAATTCTCATTTTTTCAACATTTAAAAAATCTTAGTTCTCTGTTCCTATTTCAGACATGTTTGAGAGTGAGAGTAGGTGCATGTGTGTGTCCACTAAGAATGCAGGTGGATGTCAGTCTAAGTGGTTCTTTTCAATGGAGTATCTTCAAGATATTTGGAAGAGTACTTGGTTATTTTCTTGGTATTTCCTCACTTACCAGAGCAGAGACCTTCACTATCTGTCCAGGAAGTCCTGTATGAAAGCATCTTGCCTGCATGGGGTCTGGAAGTTGGGGACAAAGAGAAACTTGGCCCATTATGTACCTTGCACATTTTCAGCAAATCCTCCTGCCAGTGTTCCTGGCCTCTTTCTTCTTTGTTACCCCAGAACCCGAACTGCTCCTGTTAATTTAGCCAGAGAAGAAATAACAGTGCTCCTGTTTGGGGAAGAGGCGGGTGGGTTGAATCCCATGTGCATTTTGATCCAGTCTGGTGTTCTATCTCTGAATTCTTAGCCTTTGCAGGATTTAAATGGAATAAATTGCTTGGTTTTTTCTCATGTTTCTTCCCTGGTTTCCCCCATCTTTCCAGGTCAGTAACTACATCTCCAATAATTTCAGTCTTCTAAAAGTTTGTTGAAATCGCTCCTCTGCATTCTCTCTCTTTACAGTTTAAAAAATATTTTTCTATCATATTAGTGTGACTAGAGAGTAAAGACAGAATAAACATGTGCTGGCAAGCTACTCTCTCTAGCCACATTCCTAGCTTCTGTCATTTTTACTGACAGTGCTATAATGAACAATTTTTTGTGCCCATCACTTTTCCTCCCCCTTTTGACTTTATGGATTAGTGTAGGATCAAAAGCATAAGTAAGAAATAAGATTTAAATAGAGGGAGACTTTATCCCACATTTCTAAAGATGAGAAGAGTCATAGACAGAATCTGAGGCTAGTGGAGGAAGATGAAAGGCTTTGTGTCATGTGTTTTCATCTGTTTAGAATGAGTGTGTCTGTGGAGTGACAGATCTGTGAATGCTCTGCAGCCTGAGTGAGGGGCACTGTGTCCACAGCACTGATCACTAAGCAGTTAAAGAGTAGCTGTCTCTGCTCTGTGCCTGAGGCAGACCTCAGGACTCTACTCCACTGAGATGCCCAAGGCATTTGCCTAGAGGGCCACATTCCTCCAGGGAGCATGTCTGGGTATCTCAGTGAGCCCAAGGCCTCTGCTCCTCCCATACCCCAGCCATGACTATGTGGTGATCCAGAGTGAAGCAGCAGCTCCCATTGGGGCGGAGTGGCTTGGAGTGTTGCTGCCAGTGCTGGGTGGCTTCCAGACTCTGGAACTGTGGAAAAATGTGTGTCAGATTTTTTCTGAATCATTCAGTCTGTAGTGTTTCATGTTCATAACATTACTGGACTAACATTACTGACAGCAGACACAAAATCTGTTGTCAAGGGATTTCCATAATTTGGAGTTTATTATCATTTGTTTGTTTGATTGGTTAATTTCCAATTTGATTTCACTTCATTCACTCATTCACACATTCATGTAAAGAAAGCAATTTGTTGTTACTTCCTGTCCAGCGGGGTAAGCTAGAAGAAAAATATTAATCCAAGTCCTATATCCTATTTGGCATGTAATAGACAGTGTATGGATTTCTTTTGCTACTCTAACTCATTAGCGTAAATGAATGACCTCATACACCTGAATTTACTATCTTAGGATCTTGGAGGTCAGATGCATGAAATGAATTTCACTGAGCTGAAGTCAAGATCCTTCTAGAATTGTATTCCTTTTCAGGCTCTAGGGAAGAGTGCTTCTTTCCTTTCCTAGCTCAGGCTTCCTCCTCTCTTAGGCTTGTCTCTTTCCATCTTTAAGCCCAGCAGGGCTGGCTGATGGACTGTCATAATGCCATTTCTCTAGTTCTGCCTCTCCTACTTCCTCCTCCTCTGTTTCAGGACACTCCCTTTCTGATTATACTGGCCTCAGCTGGATAACTTGGGGTTATCTCTTTAATTTAAGGTCAGGCGACTATCAACCTTAATTCTACCTGGCCATGTAACATACTATGTCCACAGGTTCTGGAAGTTAAAATGGAAACATCCACTATGAGTTGGATGTAAAATGTCCTCACAGGACTATGAGTGTGAACACTTGGGGCCTAGGTGGTGGCTGTTTGGGGGTTTGTAGAAACTTTGGAGCATAGGGCCAAACTGGTAGATGCAGGCCAGGAGCAGGTCTTGAGGGTCATAGCTTGGTGGCCAAGCTCCTGGTTACTGGCTGCTGTCCCTGTATGACCAGTGGCAAGTTCTCGCCTCCAAGGTCTTAGCCATTCCAGCTGTTGTGCCTTCCCTGCCACGATGGACTGTGTCATCTAAACTAAACCAAAATAAAGCCTCCCTCCCTTCAATTGCTCTTGTGAGGAATTCTGTCATAGTTATAAGAAAAGTAAGGAATACAACATTGGGGGGCATTATTGTATCCAACACAGATAATAGGAAATCTAATCCCTGAGTGATGATAGTGTCTTGTAATTCCAGACATCAGAAGCTTGGTACTTGTTGAGGATTGACTATAAAATGTCCCATAGGCTCCTGTATTTGAGCACTTGGTCCCCAGCTGCTGGTGCTGTTGTGGAAGGTTCTATAACATTTAGGAAGTGCAGCTTTGTTGGGGGAAGTGGATCACGGAAGCAGGCCTTGAGGTTTCATAGTCCAAACTCACCTCCTGTCTACTCCTTGCTTGCTGACTACAGATGCAATGTGACCAGCTACCTCCTCCTGCCTCCATGCCTTCCCCACCATGAAGGACTATATCTGCTTGAACTGTAAGTTGAAATAGACAATTCCTCCCTTCAGGTATTTCTTGACAGGTATTTAATCAAAGCAGAGAGCAAAGTAGCTGATGGGCTACGAAATGAGTGCTATAAACTGTAATGCAGAGAGGAAAGTCCTCTTCTGGGCTTGAGCACTAACAGAACTCTCCATCTCAGGCAAGAAAACTCTGTATTAAGAAAGGAAGCCCAGCAAGCAAAGTTTCAGGGAGAAGAAGCTATACAGAGCCACAGGAGACACCTTGAGCAGCGGTAACCCAGCGAAGACAGGATTTTGTGTGGATGAATCTGGTACTTGGTTATTGATGAGCTTTGCTTGATATATGGGCTTTGTGTTTCTCTGTTTCATAGGAAGGACACCTGCTGACCAGGGAGTATGTTGCTCATAAGAAAGTCACTATAAAGCCACGGGCCTGCTGGAGAGGGGAATTTCCACATTTGGGAGAGAGGAAGGGGCTCTAATTTTGCCGTTCTGCATGACTGTTCTTGGTAAACCAACATCTCCTTGGAATGATTCCCAGAAACCCTCCTAAATTGGCTTCTGATCTTTTCTTGTGGTAGATGCATGTTTTAGAGCCCAGTGCTCTGTGCGGTTCAGCTGCACTTAGAGGTGGGGGCTGGGGAGTAGTCCAGCAGCAGAGGTTGAAGGCTTCTCTTGAAATCTTTTGCTAAGTCTTTTGCTCCAGTGTTAGATCGACATTCAAGTTATGCTGGTTATCAACTCTAGACCCTTGTGTTGTATTGTAATGGCTTCATTTTTAGCTGCTCTTTGGGGGAAATGTGAGGCAGAAGAAATGCACAGGGGAGAAGCAAAAGAGATGGCCTCCAACTCTCTCTAGCTATTTCTGGGTCCTTTGGGGAGTTACTTTTTCTACTCTCAATTTCCTGACCTGTTAGATGGGCTGATAGGGTCCTTTGGGGGTCTTTGGATTCTGAGCATCTGTATTTATGTTCTAGTACTCAGTGTCAGTGAACTCCCACTTGGGTTGGTCCAGGGTGGATCTGAATTGACCAGTTATGTCTCTGCTTCCCCATTTCTTTGACCTTGGGCTTTACTTTCATTTCTTGCGTTAGGTCTCTTCCTCACATTGGAGTGGCAGCTGCTTCATGGGAGATACCCCCAAATGTGTGCCAGGATCATCATTTATTCATTGATCCTTCCATCCTTTCACCCAACAAGTCAATGCCCACTTCTATAGAGTGAGCCACTTCTGTATGGTGAGCCTTCTTGTACGATGGGAAGAAAGTGAAATTTCTCGAGTGAGAGCGACCAGACAATGTCTTATTTGGAAGACATTTAGTTCAATAACCTTCTCTTTTAAACAACCGAACAGAAGCTTAAACAGATGAAGCCATTTGCCTATGATCATGTGACAGAACAGAGACCATCAGAACTGGGTCTAGAATCAGTCTCTCAGACTTCCAGCCCAGTTCAGCCATCTCCTTCCATTATCTACCACATTCTGTTAACTGATTCAAAAACAAAACTGTAATGAGCCCCAAATTATTTTCTCCTTGAGTGCAAAGAATTTTTAATTGGGAAAGGATGTGCCCAAATTTGTGATGAGAAACAATTAACACAGCCTCAGTGGAGTTACTGGGCCGTGGTCCATTGTTTCAGCAAAGACGTGACAACAAGGAGGAACAGGCAGGCTTTCCTTGTCCTTCAGACCCTTTGTAGTTGTATTAGACTGTGTTTTGTTACCAAACACAAACCTAGGACTAGCCACACTAGCCCAAGGAATGCCGGCTACTGGCCCTAACTCTTTAGAGCTGTTTGGCAGCCCGTAGCTCAGCTGTTTCTTTGCCAAGCTGGATGAATAGACCTCAGCTGATTTCTGGCTATGAAAGGAGGCCCTGGGTACACAGGCTCCATCCTTCCTGTGATCCAATGGGCAGAGGCCACTGCCTGCCCGAATTGTCCTCAAACCAGACCCACCTATACCCCACCCTATACTGTGAGAGGCAATTGCCTTCGATGTCTGTTTGAACTGGCTCATGTTGTTTTATTCTTCATTCTATTCTGGGTTCTACCAGCTTCCGATTTTTGGCTTAGTTTCTGCCTTCTGCCCTCACTGAGTTGGCCCTTTGACAATGGGACTGATTTGGTTCAGCTCTTGGTTCTCACAAGTGATGGCTCACATGCATCTTCTGCTTCTTCTCACTTCTGGTCACCCTGGATTAGAGTCTGATCCAATGTTCAGTAGCTCCAGCACTCAGGAGCTCCCTATTCTTCCCCAGAAAGGAATCATTCAGGCCTGTCCCTTCGGTTCACCCTGGATCCTCTTGTCTGAGCTACTTTGCCTGTCTGGGACTCACTCAGAGCTCTCTCCTGGCTGTGGGCTGCACGTGCCTCTTGTATGTCCACCTTTTTTCTCCCTGCCCTAGGCTTCACTTTCAGCACCTGCCTTGGCTGAAGACCTCACCTTGGCTCTTCCACATAACATCTCACCTGCTCTGGGTCCCAAGTACACATCACAGTGCCATGGGAGACCCGCCTGTGATCTTTTGAGACCTGACTGAGCAGGTGAATTCTCAGCCCCTTCTACCCTCAAGGAGAGAATGTTTAGAAACTGACAGTACTTTTTTCCCATGGTACTTTTATCTGTGTATTTTGAATTTCTTGTGCACTTTACAATCTGGAGTTAACTACAGATTCTAGAAGGTAAAAACAACTTAAAAATCCGTCCTAACATTTTTCAATTATGGGACTGTGACCATCTGCATCAGAATTAACTTATTAAAAACACTATCTTGGGAGCTGGAGAGATGGCTCAGTGATTGACAGCACTCAGTGGTCTCAGAGGACTCAATTCAGTTCCCAGCACCCACATGGAGGTTAACAACCACGTAACTCCAGTTCTAGGAGATCCAGTGCCCTCTTCTGGCCTCCATAGGCATTTCATGGCACAGGTACACTTACATACATGCAGGCAAAACACTCATACACATAAAATTAATTAATTAAAAATATGAACAGGTTCTCGGGAACCCAGCTGGAGTGTTTGAATGATCTGTATAGAAGTTTAAATCCGTGACTAGAAGATACAGACCAACAGTTTTCAAATATTTCTTTTTAGCCTTTGGACACTTTAGTCAAACAAAATCTTAAACAGATGTCTAATATGTAAAACAGATATGCTCTGCATGACATTTTTGTATGTCTGTGTGTGTGTGTGTTTGTGTGTCTGTCTCTGTGAAGAGGGGGAGAGAGGGGGAGAGAGAGGGGAGAGAGAGAGAGAGAGAGAGAGAGAGAGAGAGAGAGAGAAAGAGAGAGGGAGAATGTTGTAGTTAGGATATGCTAGGTCATGTGCATCAGGAAATAATCTAGAAATGTGATCAACTGTCATGGAAGAGTTTTCCTATTCCTGTCCTATGGGTACTGTGAATGGGCTTGGGCTCAGCTTTCCTTCTCCTCTAGGTCTCAAGCTGATGGAGCCACTGTCATTTAATTGGTACATGGTAACATTGCTGGTTACCATGGCAGAAGAATATTGTGTTGGTAATTAAATATTTTAGTTAAAAAATGATATGCAGCATTTATTGGTCAAAGCCTGACATGACCCATTTAACCTGTCAGAGCAACATTGATATTCCATGTGTCAACCATTCTTAAAGAAACCATCAGAAAGATTCATTGGAAAAATGCACACAAGGGGGCCAAGAGGTGCAATCCTACCGTATGTCCAGAAGGTATTTCTTTATGAAAATATTTGTAAGATGCCACCATTGAAGTCATTGAGTGTACATAGGTTCTCAGTCAACCCTACTGTGATCCCTAGCTCCCTCCAAGGTTGGAACACTACTCAACAGGTTCCCCTGTTTTATAAACAGAGAAATGATGGTCAAGTTCCTTGTTTAAGGTCAAGTGATATAAAAACTTAGACCAGGATAGAGCTCTCTTGGCTCTAACTTGAAGGTTCTTCTCATTTTAGTTCACAATGTAGGGTGCTGTGTGTGTGTGTGTGTGTGTGTGTGTGTGTGTGTGTGTCTGTGTCTGTGTGTGTTGAGAGAGCGGAGAGAGAGAGAGAGAGAGAGAGAGAGAGAGAGAGAGAGGAGAGAGAGAACTCAAGAGTTAAATATAAAGAATAGACTCATTCTGAAAGAAGATGCTGGGGATTTGAGGAAATTTTCCGTGAAGCCTTGCCATGCATTCCAAGTGACAAATAGATGCAGTACAGACATTATATTTGCTCTGATTACCCAGGGGATGCTGGGCAATGTAAAGAATTTCTGAAGAGAATAGCAACTGATGGTGAAACGTGGTACTCCTAATGTGGTGAGGAAGTCAAGCAGAAACCACCAGCTTTGCTGAGACCTGAGAGAAACGCTCCAGGTCACCAGAGAGGAGGACATTGATTGATTTCACTCAAGTCAAGGGCATTATACGAGAGCATTTATCCTGCAAGATTGAGCAGTTCTGTGGGGTTCAGCAAACATTAACAATCGCCCACTGTGTCCCAAGCACAGTGTTAGGTGTCAGAAATACAAGGACAAATGTCACAAAGTAGAAAGAAGAAGTAGAAGGACAGGAAACGTAGGGCTGGAGACAAAGCCACGGGGCCTGGAGAGGATCCACACATGGGTCAGCTATTTCCCTTGCTGCTCTGACAAAATACCTGACAGAGGGCAACTTAAAGGAGGAAAGATTTATTTTGATTTACAGTTCGCCACGGCAGTGGAAGTGCGAGCTCTTGTTCACATCTGTGCAGATCAGGAAACACAGAAGGCTGGTGCTCCTCTGTCTGTCTCCCTTTCTCTCTTTAATTCAGTCTGGGGCTCCTAGTCCATGGCATGTTGTCACCAGTTCAGAGTGGACCTGAGCTTCTCAGTTAATCCCTTCTGGAAAGACTCTTGCAGACATATCTGTCTCTAGGGTCCTGGGAGTTTCCTAATCCAACAAAGTTGACAATAAAATTAGCCATCACAAGACTTGTCTTTGGGATGGCGGTGGCTTGATGTTGAAAGAAAGGAGTTTGGGGTGGTTCCTAGGTTTCTCTTCTGGGGTGTCTCAATGTACATCTGGGGCAAGACAATTCACTGGGTTGATTAACCCCATAGGAAGCTGACCATGTAACATGTACTCATGTGTTCCATTCTCAGTCACTAATTAGGACCACCTCTCCCCTAAAACACACACACACACACACACACACACACACACACACACACATCACTTCCTTATGTCCCTGAGAGCAGTATCATTTCCTTTCCCCCTCTACCCCCTCTTTGAAGCCATTGCGTCTTCCTGCATCTCCTCTGTCCCATGGCCTAGTGTTTACTGCTTGTTTGTTGTGAAACAGCATCTTGTATGTAGTACAATCCTGCCAGCTTTGAGCTGTTTGTGTAACCCAGGGTAGCCTTGAACTCTCCATCATACCACTTCTGCCTCCCAAGTACTGGGATCACAGGCTTGTGCCACCATGGTTGGTCCTCATTATCTTGATAGCTCTAAGAACACAAATAACTCCCATTCTCCCTGCATTGATGCCTTCATTGCCCCCTAATTTCCTCTGGGAAAGTGAGGTTTAATATGAGGCTGCACCAAAACTGAGCCTGCCCTGTATTTCTGTCCTCTTTTCCTTCTACTTTTTCCCTTGTCTTCATTCATCCAGACAGACACATATTCATGTTCCAAGTGTACAGCGATGCCTGGGTCTCTTGCTGCCTAAGACAATTTCTGGCCTTTGAGCTCTTGCTGGTGATCTGTGCACCAAGTCTCTGTGTGCCTGAAGACTTTATCTTTATTCCTCTGACCACTCCTTCCCTTCCTTAGATCTAGTTTTTTTTCTGATCATATGGCTTGTGTGCTGGATAGCTTTAGTGTCAACTCGACACACCTGGGTTGAGGGAGCCTCAATTGGGGAATTACCTCCATAGGACTGGCCTGTGGCCATGTCCTTGGGGCACCTTCTTGATTGTTGAGTGATGTGGGAGGGCCCAGCCCACTGTGGGTGGTGCCACCGCTGGGCAGGTGGGCCTGTGTTGCATAAGAAAGCAGGCTGAGCAGGGGCCAGGGGAGCAAGCCAGTAAGCAGCATTCCTCCATGGTCTGTGCTCCAGCTCCAGCTTCCAGGTTCCTGCCCTGAGTTCCTACCTTGGGCTCCCTGATGAACTGCGACCTGGGAGATGTAAGCTAAATAAACCCTTTCCTCCCCAAGTTGGTATTGATCAGAGCATTTTGTCACAGCAATAAAGAAACAAACTAGGACAGCTTGCAATTTGTTTACTTGGAACCACATAGTACAATGGTTAATAGCTCAGCTTCCAGCTGGACTTTATGATTTTACCATGTTTCTGTATGAAGCAGCTGCAAGGTATTTCAATGCTCTGTGCCTGCTCCTGTGAAGTGAGCATGGTGGTATATCTTCTGCACAGTTATGTTGAAGATTAAGATAATGCAAGTACGGTTCTAATTATAGGGTTCGCTACCATGATAATGACTGTAATATGTATATATATATACAAATATATGAGGGTATCTGTAGAGTTCTACCATTCTGCAAACTCCTTACTACAGGTGTTTTGTTTTATGCAACTGTATGTTCTTAAATGCTTATGACACTGCCAGGAAAATAGAAGGGTCATTTGAAATGAATGAAGTAATTTGCAAACACAAAATTATGTTTAGTGACTGGTCAGTTTAAGTAGGCAGGGGAATGCCACCTGTATTATAGGATTTACAACTGGCATGCTTGCAAAAGCATAACCTTGTGGCCTTAGTTGATTTGGAACATTTATGGATGGAGAGCCTGTCCGTTTCTTTTTTAAAATTTATTTTTATTTTATGTGTATGAGTGTATTGCCTGCATGTGAGTGTACCTGTGCCATGCAATGCCTGTGGAGGTCAGAAGAGGGCATTGAATTCCCCTGGAACTAGAGGTACAGACTATTGTTAGCTGCCATGTGGATGCTGGGAATTGAACCCCGGTCCTCTGCAACAGCAGCCAGTGCTCTTAACTGCTGAGCCATTTCTCTAGTCCCTGTCAGTTTCTTCATGGTTCCTACCAGAGAATCTGAAGCCTAGGAGGAAGGATGTGCTCTTTGGAGACAGCCTGAGCAGGCTCTGCTTCGTTTTAGGTACAGGACACTGTGGTGATGACCTGTCGAGTTATGTGAGCATTTGTCTCCTCAGATGTGGAGTGGGTGCAAACTTTTCAGTCTTGCTGAATTCCTTAGATTACAACAGTGCTCTCGTCCAGAGCCTCCAGAGCTCTGGCCCTTAGTTACCCACTATTAGTCATTTTATATTAACAGGAGAATGATTTCCTTAGTAATCTTAGGAACAATTTGGAGGGGGGAATTTAAGGAGTGTGTGAGTCAGGGATTATGAGTGGTAAGAAGATCTGTTAGCTGAAGGTCAACTAAGATCAGAAGACTCTCCTGTGATGCAATTGTAATTATAGATGTCCTCTCTTCTCCTTCCTCTCTTTCCTCTTTTCCTTCTATTTTTCTTCCCCTATATTTCAGCTATCTACCATCTTTCTGCTATGGTAACAAAATACCTGAGACCATCAACTTAAGAAGGAAGGTTTATTTTGGTTCAGGTTTCAGAGGTTTTGGTTCATAGTCTATTTCTCCTTTGCTTTGGGGCCTGTGGCAAGGCAGCACATTATGGCAAGAAACACCATGACAGGGCAAAACTGCTCATCTCATGATGACCAGAAAGTAAAAGAGAGGAAGGGGCTGGGGTACAAATATCCTCTTTATACTGGTTAGTTTTTATTGTCAACTTGACACAACCCATGAGTCACCTGGGAAGAGGGAGCCTCAACTGAAATTTTCTCCATCAGATTAACCTGTGGCTGTGGCTGTGAAGTATTTTCTTGATTGCTAATTGATGTAGGAGGGCCCAATCCACTGTGGGTAGTGCACTCCTGGACAGGTGGTCCTGGGTTGGATAAGAAAGCAGGGTACCGGGCTGGAAAGATGGCTCAGTAGTTAAGAGCACTGGCTGCTTTTGCAGAGGACCTGGGTTCAATTCCCAGCACCCACCTCGTGGCTAACAACTGTCTCTAACTCCAGTTCCAGGGGATCTGACACCCTCTTTTGACCTCCACAGGCATTGCATGACACGGGTGCACTTACATACATGCAAACAATACACTCATACACAAAAATAATAACAAATAAAGCATTTTTAAAAAGAAAGCAGGCTATGTATGAGACAAGTGAGTGGGCCAGTGAGCTACGCCCCCCGCCCCCCATGTCTCCTGCTTCAGTTCCTCCCCTGACTTTTCTCCCCTGACCTGGAAGTGAAAGATGAAATAAATTCTTTCCTTCCCTAAGTTGCCTTCTGACAAAGTAGTTTATCACAGAAACAGAAAGCAAACTAGCACTCCCTTCAAAGACATGCTACCAGTGACCACATTTCTTTACACCCCTTCTCTTTAAGGTTTGATTACCTCTTAATAGTTTCATTGGCTAAGGACCAATCCTTTAACACAAGGAAATGGAGGACATTTATGATCCTGTCTACAATGCTCTATTTGTTTGTTTTTGAGACAGGGCCTCACTATATAGCCCAAGCTGGTCTCGAACTTCTGATCCTCCTGCCTTAGCCTCCTGTGTATTGGAGTTACAGGTGTGTACCACCAGCCTGTCTTGCCATAACCTCCTGTTTGTTTTCCCTCAGCACTCTCTATTCACTCAACCTCTCTGTATTTGCAAATCTATGGCCTATAGCCCAGGATGGTTGCCCTAAAATGGCAATTTTCCTTCCCACTCCCCACCAGCCTCTTCCTTTACACTGACTGCTAACAGACTCGGCCTTTTGTGCCTCAAATACAAATTCCTAGGAGATAGAAACTGAATGAGCTTCCTGTCAAGAGGTGCCCTACTCCCGACGGGTCAGCTTTGCTGGCAGTAAGGCGCAGCGTGGGGGGAGAAGGGGGCAGAGTGCACTGGCTCTGCCAGGGCTGAGGGCTCTCTAAGAGGGGAGTGCAGTGGGGAAGAAATAGCAGTTGTTTCGAACTCAGTGTCCTGTCTCCTCAGGCTTGGTGTACTTTAAGTATTTAGAGAGGAAGGAGGAGAGAAAGATCCCCCAGAATCTGTGTAAAAGCTGGGCAGACATGGGAGAGGGTGCCTGTAAGTCCTAGCCCTGGGGAGGCAGAGGCAGGGATCCCCAGCACAAGCTGGCTAGCTAGCCTAGCCAGAATTGGTGAGCTCCTCGTTCAGTGAGAGATCTGATTCAATAAAGTAGAGAGTGATAAAGACTCCCAGTGTCAGCTTTGGGCCTCCACACACACATGGATGCTCACCTGCACACACATGTGCACCATACACATATGAGCAGGCACACACACAAACACACACCCCATATGTTTATTGGCCCTGAATCGAGTCCTGATCAGAGCCTATCTTTGGACGCAGGAGGCTCGAAGGCTGTAGGAACAGGGATCTCCACTGAGGATGTAGTGTGCAAAAGGCAAAGAGTCCAAGTGTTGGGAGAAGCATCAGGAAGGAAGAGGACCTGGTGCTGGGTTGCAAGACCGTTATCCAGGGATGGGGGCTGAGCAGGAGCTGGGGAGAAGCCAGAAGAGCAGCTTTGAGCAGAGAAGATACCACCTTAGAAACTAACCCAACGTGCTGCCAAGGGAGAAGTTTCCAGAAGGCCTCCTGTTGGTTCATTCTCCTAGATGTCCCAACCATGAAGGATTTCTGCTTTCTTTTGTGTGTGTGTGTATGTGTGTGTGTTCAGGTGTGTGCAGATGCACATGTGTGTGGAAGCCAGAAGGCCACCTCACATGTCATTCCTCAGACACTGTCCACTTTGTTGAGTCAGGGTCTCTCACTGGGACCTGGGGCTCACCGATCAGGCTAGGCTGGTTGGCCAGCAAGCCCCAAGGACCCACTTGTTTCCACTTTTCCAGAACGTGCCACCATCTTGGCTTTTCAATGTGGGCAATAGGCATCAGACTCGGGTCTTCATGTCTACACAGCAGGCACTTCGCCAAATGAGTCCTCTCACCAGCACTCTGGCTTCTTTTCTTTTGCTCCACAGTCAGCTGAATGCCATGGAGACTGGAAATCTAAAGAGGCCTCGCTCTATGGAAGATTGACAGGACCTAGGGCCTGCTATGCCCATCAACTGGTGGGCTGTTATTCACAGATCCATGGAAAGGGTTCGTTCATCAAATTATTCTAGCAAAAATCCTGCACTTAAACCAGAACTTCTCTGCTACAGCCCACACCTGGACCCCTAGCAGAGGAGGCAGAGGTGTTTGTTTTCTATGAAAACTCCTTTGGAGCTTGCCCCTCCGCTGAGATTTGAAAGCGTGTGCTGCTGTCAGCCCTGAGCACATACCATGTTGCCCCTTTAATGTCTGGTGGAGCATGAATTGTAAACACGTCCTTAGGCTCAAAGACTGCCCTGGAGATGGTAGCTAGAGAACTGGCCTTGAAGAACAGAGGAGTTGGACTGAAAATGAGCTTCTGAATAATTTATCCCGAATTGGAAAGTCAATACCTTAAGTGAGGCGTGGTGAAACTCAAGAACCTGGAGGTAAACACTGAGAAGCTGTAATTTTTGAGAGAACATTATCAAAAGGAATGAGTCATTGGAAGGAGAAGGAGGCAGAGAGCTGCTGAGTCTGGGCTTGGTCTGATGGGGCTGGGGTGGCTATGGGGACCATGAAACAGGACAGCAGTCACATTTGAGGCCACTGCATCTGAGGTAGGGGAAGCAGAGGAGCCAGGGAAGAGCTGGGGAATTTCTGGGAACAAAATGGTTTCCAAGAAAGTTTGCCAGGGAGCCTAAGAGAGCCTCTAGAGGAGGGAAGGTGTGGGCCTGTGTTCTTGTTAGCTTTCTATTGCTATGATGAAAACACTGGGGATGAAAGGGTTTATTTGATTTACATCATCAAGGGACACCAAGGCAGGAACCTAGAGCACAGACCATGGAGGAACACTGCTTACTGACTTGTTCCCCTGGCCCATGCACAGCCTGCTTTCTTATATAAAACAGGACCACCTGTCCAGGGGTGACACTACCCACAGTGGGCTGGGACCTCCCACATCACTCAACAATCAGTTCAAGGGAGGAAATTCCTCAATTGAGGTTCCCTCTACCCAGGTGTGTCAAGTTGACAAAGCTATCCAGCATAGCCTGGATGGATGAAGGGAGGGGTGGTGAAGGTGGAGCCAGAGAGAAGCTGACGTCGACTGAGCGTGCCACAAAGAAGAGTGACCATCTGCTGAGGCGGGGAATCTGCCATGCATTCACTCAGCAGGGTTGGGCAAGAACCTGAATAGCTATGGTCCAGACTCTATGCTGAACACAGAGTGGGCCCTGACCTATAAGGTATCAAATCAGAATAATGACATCATCTGATAGGCTAAGCACACTGCAAGTGCCATCTCAATCTTTGTCATGGCATTGAGGTAGGTGAAATAGAGATCTCCATCCTTCCAGATAAAGACACTGAGGCTCATAACAGACAGAACAATTTGTTCAAGTCAACTCTGCCTGTGAATAATGGAACTATGCTTCTGCTGTGTTCTGTTGCTGTTGTGATTTTGGGTGAATGTTTGGATAGGGAAGTATACAGTGCCATGCGTGGGCCTGTATGGGACACAAGACTGTGTGAGTATATGCACAATGTGTGTGTATGCCTGCAGAGGCCAGAAGAGGGCAGTGGATCCCTCGGAGCTGGAGAGTTGCAGGTATTTGTGAGCTGCCCCACTAGGGTGCTGAGATCTGAACTCCAGTCCTCACGACTGAGCAGGAAGTTCTTTCATCCACTGAGCCATCTCTCCAGACCTGCAGAGAGGTTTTCTCAAGGAAGGAGCTACGGTGACACAGTGAGCTGAATTAACGGACATGGTGTGGTAGGAGGGTCCCAAGCCAGGGCCTGGCCGTGCTGAGAAGGCACGGTTAGGGAGGCCCAGCCACACAGAGCTTTGGTGGCTGGACTTCACACTGAAGGAGGCGGTGGTGAGAAACTGCTGGAGGGTCCTGGGAGGGGTGGAGGATGCGTACATCTGAGACAATTCTGAATTTTTGAAAGATCAGTCTGGCTGCTCTGTGGGGAAGCGAGGGGAAGGGGCAGGAGTACAGGACACTGGAACAGTCAGAGTGTTGAGAGCTAGGAAACATGTGAACCGATAAATGTGCCAATCTCGTGAATATTTGTCGTGAAGCAGAGTCCCCTGGCCCCTTGCTCAGTCTCTTCTTCTTCTTCTTCTTCTTCTTCTTCTTCTTCTTCTTCTTCTTCTTCTTCTTCTTCTTTCTCATTTACGTTAACTCTAATAATTCATTTATTTTTCCAATCTATAACAGATGAAGAATAATGATTTAGCAATGAATGTGAGAGTGTAGCAAGCATTGAGGAAACAATCTGGTCATTGTAAAAAGCAACAGCTTGAATTCAAGGAAAGATACATAGAAAAAAGTGTTAAAAATATGGGAGCTGCCCCAATGGCATCACCCGGGCTGTGCTTGTATTTGATATCTTGTATTAGTCATTTTCTTCTTGCTGTGACCAAATAACTGATAAAAATGACTTAAAGAAGGAAGGGTTCATTTTGGCTCACAGTTCCAGGGTACAGTCCATCAAGGTGGGGAGGCATGGTGGCAGGAGCTTGAGGCAGCTGGTCACACTGCATCTGCAGTCAGGAAGCAGAGAGAGATGAATGCTGGTGCTCAGCTGGCTCTCTCCTTTTTATTCAGTCCAGGACCCCAGCCCACGGGATGTGGAGCCACCCACATTCAGAGTGGGTCTTCCCCACTCAGTTAGACCTCTCTGGAAACATTCTAACTGATACAGCCAGAGGTATATCTGCATGGAGATTCTAAATCCAGACGAGTTGAAATCTAGATCAAACATCACTTATTTCTAGTGGTTAATTTGAGTCAGCAACAATAAAACATGATGTTCAATTAACTTTACCTAAAAAAGCAATGAAAAGATGATTGCTCATACGTGATACACCTCAGAGCTGTTGGAGGGCACATTCCAAGATGGTCACAAAGCCTGGAGCCTGGGCTTCCTCTTCCGGTCTCCAGGAAGCTTTGTGTCTCTTCCTGTGTAAGAATTGTCATACAAGGCGCACTGGCTGGAGGATGGTCAAAGCCTCCAGCCTGTTGTGAATTGAGGTGCAGAGAATACCACAGAGCCTCTGTGGTTGAGTCCTCCTTTGGAAGCTGGATGGCAATTATTGGACAGGACTATCCTCCAAGCAGAACAACCATCATCTTGAGGAATTCAGCTGTGTCTGCTAGCGAAAGATCATCACAAGTGGACTTGGTGACTGTTGATGTTTCCTCATAGAGGGAGGAGGTAGGGAGGGTCATGGACTCCTCACCTTGGTAACCACCCCTTCCAGACACTTGTATGTAATTCCGCCCTAACTGCAAATGGCTTCGTGTTCTTGGGAAAGGGCTTGATTATATAGACTGGGGAGGACTAAGGCAAGAAGCTCCATCTATGCAGACTTTGGGAAGTCATCATCCATGCTGGGTGCAGACCTTTCAGTATGACTGATTTAGGGTCACCCATGCTCTGTAAGTAAGCTCAACAAACTCAGTGATTCTTCAGGGTGAATTTTAGTGGAATCAAACTTTGGTGCTTTAGGAGGGGGGAGTAGACATTGCCTGGTCCCCCTCCTCATATACTGCCAGGAGAAAAAAGTGTTTCCCAGGCAACTATGGCCTTTGGGACTGGCTGCTAGGGAGCTTCCTTGGGGAAGCAGGTGTGTAAATGATGCATCATTGGATTCCTAGATTTGACACGCATAGGCGTGTCTCGGGCCCCTCACACGACTCCTCATTCCTCACTGTGACTGCAGCCTAGTGTGGGAGTCTCGCTACCCTGTGATGAGTTCAGCTATCCCTGCCACAGTCTGGACTGATATCCTTAGTGCTGGATTCTCTGACAAGCACTCACCATGTGATGATGCTAGAACTTTCACAGTTGATGGGGTTGGACATCAGCCTCCAAGGCACATCTGTTTACCTCTGCCATTTCACGTCAGTGGTTAGCAGTACACTAGGAAAGTGGGTCAAGGGAAGTTGTGCTCAAGATTCTATTTCAGGCACATCATCTTTTGTTACATTGTTGTTGGTATAGTAAACAGACTAAAAATAAGCTTTTTCTATCATTTAGTGAAGACCTGGAAGGCTGAAATATGAAAAAATGCTATGTGAAAAGTAGAAAAGCCCTTGAGTCTTGATGCTGTGAGGATTTAGATCCACTTAAGACACCTGAAACCATCTTGAATGATCTGCCTCTGAGATTCTTGGACTCTGTAAGAGGCCAGTCAGAAAAAAAGTGTTGATCAGAAAAGGCGTGCTAGGTCTAGAGGACAGCCTGGTGCCTAGGTTTTCATTCGCTTAGGATCGTCCACTTGAGAGCTGGGATGTCCCTGGAGCTACAGCTGGGGCTGTAGTGAATCCTGCACAATTTCGATAACCTGAGTTCCAAGTGTCTTTTTATTGCTACCATAAGCCTAATTTTTTCATTGCGTTCAAATTGTTTTAGTAGTGTAATTGATCTTTTCTGTTTATTAATCACACATCCAGCAATTTGCTCAACTACCTTATTAATTATAATAAACTAGCACTATTTAGAGTTTTCTCTATATAATTATATCACCTGAGACTATTGATAGTTTGATTTTATATCTCTTAAGTATGTTTTAGGACGATTATCAACCAATTATTCACTGAGGAAAAGGAAGCGAAAAATTTCTAGTTTCAATTAGTCATGGGCTGTTTCTGATACGTGCAGTTTATGGTTCTTTGACACTAGCAGATAATATATACACAAATATTATCCATTATTTATTAAAGCCTCAGTACTATGATAGGTGCTGATGCTGTTGTTGTGAACAAAGCTCAGAGATTCATCTCTACTTCCCAAGAACCAATAGGTGAAGGCTGTTACCCAGTTAATAGTTTAAGAGATGCAGGCAGAGTCAGGGTAGCAGCGATGGTGAATGTGGGTGACTTTGTGACCTACAGAATTGGTAGTTATACTTAACACAACTCATCATGACAGCGTAAGGAACAAAGCGGGGAGGGAATTGCCAAGGATTTCTGCATGAATGTTGCCATTCTTTGAGTTAGAGAATGCTGAGAAAGGACCAGATTTGGGGAAGCAGGGGCTCATAAGCATGTCTGTCCACTTAGCTTCTGAGATGCTTTTGCGGTGTAGAAGGAGGAAGGCCAGCAGAATATTGGGTATATAGCTTGGAGCTTGGAGGAAAGGCCTGGCTAGACTCATCAGTATATGATTGTTAACCTGTTAGAAGTTCATGGTTTATGTGTGAATGGGATGGACTAGGGCTGGAGGGAAGAGAGGAAAAGAAGAGAAAGTCAGAGGGGAGCCTGAGGAACTGAGATACTTACTAGGTAGAATAGGACAGCAGTGGAGAGATGCAGTAGGCAATTTGGGGAGCATGTTGTCCTAGAGGCAAGGAGAGTGGAATATTTGAACAAAGAAGGGGAAGTCAGAATGTTCAACCCAGATGAAAGGATGAACAAGGTCACAATGCCGAAGAGTGAGTGGGAAGTATGACTTTAAAAAAAATAATTTGTTGAAAATAACCAAATCTGGGTTCTCTTTTGGCTTTAGAGTGGAACCTCACAAACAAAAGTGTTACTAAGACCTATAAAGGGGAGGTTTTCTAATGAGCACAGTCTTCAAATGCTGATCCCATTTATTCAATAGCTGTTGGAGACCCTGCAATAAATCTGGGGCAGGGAGCTAAGGAATTCACCTCTGTCCATCTACTAGGGAGCATGGGGTTCTGACCCTATTCTGGAGTCTGTCGACTCCCTCCTTGTGTTTACAGATGCCTGGATATGGAAGCCCATGGACATTGGATAAGCCAGTACCTACCACTCTGGGTTTGTACCATGCTAGAAAAGTGATTATATTGGTATCTGTAAATCCCTCCCGCCACATCCGCTTATTCATAGGCACCTGCTGGGGCTATTTTATCTGGACTCATTCATCTGAGTACTTTGTACTTTTGTGCATCTGCCGTTTGTCTTGGAACCAAGATTATACAAGTCCTTTGATGACAAATTCCACAGCTCTCTGAGGAGAGGCTGTTGGCCTGCTGCAAATGCAAGCTGTCCCAGGCTCTGGGCTCTGGCTCTGTCAGAAGAAGCAGATTGCAGACTTACCTCCCAGCTGCTTCTTGCTACTTGTAATTTGGGCTTTCTCCCGAAATCACTCTGTTCTGAACAAGCCAGTCACCTCACTGTTGTGAGAGGTTTATGGGACTACTGAATATTTCAATCGCCATCTGGCTGACAGCACAGCCCAGGGCATGCCTATGGGCTGATAGTGCTCCAGACTGTTGTACACCAGTCTGGAAAAGGTCACTGCTCCTCGTGTCTGGAAGGCACCTGTGACTCTCCTGGAGGGCCTCTGCCATTTCTCTGAGGGCTCTGGGTGGAATGTAGCTGAAGGAGCCTCCTGCCCTTCTGCCCAGGTATCTAAGTAGCCACAAGACATTTTCTAAAGAAAGAATTTCATAGCTCAGCTCCAGCGCCTACTCTCCCTGCCCTCCTGAACCCCACATTGTGGTTTTCAGGAAGCTGCTTTGCTTACTTTGAGGACATCTGTGATGCTCTGTCCATGGGCACTCCAGAAATGCTGCAATCAACCAGAGTCTTCCTTTTGAAAAGGGGGCATATGGTATCTCTCTCCCTTGTTCAGGGAACAACATCCAATTGGGAATTGACACCTCTTCTCATTTCTATAATCTTTTTTGCAGATGTAAATACTTCTAGGGTGTCCGTTACTTTTATGTCTCAATCAGTCAGCAATCCCATCACGGAAGACAGATGTCCCTTAACTGTCACTCCAGATGGAGGTGGTCTGGGCTTGGTGTCAGAGCCCTCTGCTGCTCTTACTCTTGAATGCTTGGCAAGGAAACAGCTCCTTCATCTGCCCTGGAGGTCTTGATGGTCTAAGATGCACAGCCCTACCTCATGTAGATCCACTTGTTTCTACTTATAGAAATTGTATAGAAAAGTGGTATTCATCTCTTTACATAATAAAACATTTAAAGAGTATGCATTTAGTTCCTGGGTTTCATGTGTATGCTATATAATATGTATAATTATGGCTTGAGAATGAATTAGCATCATTTATTATTTAAGTAAAAATGCTAAGTACCATTTGAGCTAACATTTGTTGAATACTTTACACAGCTGAGTGCTAAGTTTTACACATACTGTTACATCATCTTCAAAACAATCCTTCAAGGTATATGTTATATCTTCCAGATGAGGAAATATGGAAGTTGTGTGCTCGCATTCAAAGAACTAGGTCATGGCCAGAGCAGAATTAAAACCCAGACCTGTGAGTTTCATGTTCGTAATCACTGCAAAAGTATCACATTGATAAATTTTTGTTCTTGGGGCTGGAGAGATGGCTCAGTGATTAAGAGTGTGTGCTGCTCTTGCAGAGGACCTGGGTTGGGCTCCCAGCACCCATATCAGATGACTGTTCATAACTGCTGTAGCTTTAGCTCCAGGAGATTTGGCACCTTCTTCTGGTTCCCACAGGCACATGCGCGTGCGCGCGCGTGCACACACACACACACACACACACACACACACCCCACACATTTTAAAGAGAAATATTTATACTTGAAATTCAGAAATTATAGATGAACCTGGTAAATTCGGAAGTTGGTTATGACTGCAAATCTTGGTAGGTAGCTCTCTGCTACTGAGCTGCAGCCCAGTCCTTCCTCTCAGCCAGGTTCCATGAACTTACTCAGGTTGGCCCTGAATTTACTCTGCAGCCCAGAAAAATCTTGAATTCACAATTGTCCTAAGTTAGACTTTTAAGAAATTGAGATTATAAACCTGTATAACAAACTCAGAGATTCATGTTCATTTCCAAATAAAACCCATGATTCAGGTTCATCATTTACTTTGCTTCCCAGATTATGTATGTGAAGCATCTGGGATTAGTGTCAAAATGCAGATTCTGACTGAGCAGATGTGACATGGAGCTGATATTCCACATTTCTAATGAGCCCTCAAGTGATGCTGATGTGATTGGTCTGTGAACCACACTCTGAGGATAAGGTCATAGGGGAATATGCACCTTAATTTCAGAGTTACTACAGAGTTCTGTTCCAAAGTGTCTCTTCCCATTATACTCTCATCGGAGTATAGGTGAGTACTTATTTCCCACAAGTTCTTCCTAATACTCAAAATTATCATATTATATTTTGGGGGGTCAATATGATAGGTGGATAATGTTTATCGACCATTGCTATCTTCTCTTTAGTTGTTTGCTTACATTCTTGATTTATTTTTTTCCTTTGGATAGCTTTATCCTTTCTGTTGCATTGGTTTATGTGAGTTCTTTATATATTCTGGATATCATTCCTTGGCTTATAATAGTTTGCATATATTTTCCTTCAGGGAAGAAGAATCTGTCCACCAAAGCTGTCCTGTGATCGAATGGCAGAAGTCACTGAGTCACTTCCTGGGGGTGGGGGTGGGGTAAAATTGGTGTCACCATCAGCTGCGTGCCCTTTTGGTTTCCTACAAATGCATTAGCTAAGAGCCTGTCCTACCATATTACAGTTGCTTATTGGCTGGCTTCCTCCATGAAAGGAATGCAGTCAGTGAGTTGTCTCTGTGGCTAGTCCCCACCACTGGGGGAAGCAGATGTAGTGTGGATAGCTGAGTGAACAGAGGTGGGGCAGAGGGGTTCCTGCCAGGATCTATACTGAGGTGCACCAGTAATTACTCCAGGCCCTTCAGAAGGTGACAGAAGAGGAATGAGAGGACCCTTTGCTCCTAGTTTCTAGATCCTTTTCTCTCAGAGGAAAGCTGCCTCTGGGTGGATCACCTTTTTGTTTTTCTTTACCTTTTAGATATTTTGATGCTTAGAGAAAATACTAACAATAGCAGGCACTTACATCATGCCTTTATTGATCTTCATATATATAAATTCTTATAATATCCCTAGTATGTAGGGAATATCATTATCATTCCATTTTGCAGATGAAGAAACTGAGGCACAGAAGCATTAGATAACTTGCCCAATATCCTACAGCTAGTAAATGGTAGAATTTGGATGTGAACCAAGCTTCCTCATCTCTGCACAAAAGCAACATATGAAACCTTAGTCCTGGCATGAGGCAGGTACCAAGAAAATCTTTTTCTTTTCCTTTGCCATCTCTCCTAGAAGTGTGTCTTCTGTGAATGACACCTTAGACCTGTGGCTTCATGGCGTCCAGTCTTGAACCTCAGTAGCTCGTGTCTCTGAGTTCAGTACCCATTTTTGCTTGCATCCTAACAATCCCAGTTCCTGTGAGTGCCCTGTAACCCCACTTCCTATGAAGCCAGCCCATGATTGAGGCTGTCTACATCAGGGTCTATTTTTCCCTTTTAGCCTCCAAGTCCTCTTGCACCTCTGGCCCCATGGCTTTGCATGGTGCTGCCATCTGGTGGGGACAGATAGCCACTGTCAATCCTTTCTGAGGAGAGGACTCTTGCCCTTGGCCAACCTTGGTTCACTGTCCCTCTTATACCTGGAGATCAGAGCACCTGACCAGAATGTAATGATTGGTGACTGAACGTCATTCATGATTGGCGTTTCATAACTGTGACTTCAAAGACATTTTTAAAAAGGGCCTAGTGTTGGTGGGATTACAGTGTGTCTGGACACAGTGTGTCTGGATAAGGAGTCTTAGTCCCAGTACTTGGGAGGCAGAGGTGGGTGGATCTCTGTGAGTTTGAGGTTACCCTAGTCTACATAGCAAGTTCCAGGCCATTCAGAGCTACATAGTAAGATCTTGTCTTAAAAAAAAAAAAAAAGAAAAAGAAAAAAGAAAAAAGAAAAAGTCTTACTGAGCTTGCTCTCACCTCACATGGCTGGGGGGGCGGTCAGCAGCCTCCCCGGTGTAGGTATAATAGATGGATGACATCCAGTCCGCTCCTCCTGTGTGGGAGGCACCTCTGATCCCTCATGGAGGGCCTCATGGGCAGATCCCTTGTAGGTGGACCCTGTGTACATTCTCTAAGGGTCTTCTGTGGGAGAAGTGGCAGGAGATCATAGATTCAGATTCTCAGAATGAGTTTACAGATCCACTTTGGTCACAGCTATGGTGTGATGCACTCTTCACTTCTGGTAAGTACCAGGGGCTCTGAGAATGAACCCCAGGCAGGATTTATTGAAAGGCCAGGTGGGGAGACACTTAGTGTAACCTAAGTGAATAACAGAAATGGAGCGTCACAGACATCCTCACAGGGAAGAGCTCTCCAGCCTCAGAAAAGAGGCCCCTGTTGAGACTGTGAAACTCAAATTATATCCATAGGTCTGGCAAACCAGGCAATATCCCGGCTAACTGGTCATTCAGTTAAAACATCAGGAACTCAATGAGTTCCTGTTAGATTGAAAGCAATTGAATTGAAGGCCAGAGATATGAATCTCTGCCGAATAATTTTTTATAAAAGGAGTTTGCAAGGGCCCTAAACTTTTTCTGACCTTGTGATTCTGCAAAAGCTTGGTGGGTAAAGTCTTTGTAACCTCCCTCCCACTTCCCTTGTTTATAACAAAGGGTTTGGGGACTTCAGTTAATACTTGGGGAAATCAGTACTTGTAGGAAGCCAGCCTTCCATTTAGAAAATCCTGTCAACCTGTGAAGATCACTACACAGCTGGTGGTGAAGATAGACTTTAGGAGTAAAGAGCAGGAGCTCAGCTAGTTGAGTTGAGCCCCTTCCTTGGTATCAACAATAGGGAGTTTCCAGTTCCTACAGTTCCAGTAGCGGAGAGAGCATTGATACAGCTTGGTAGAAAAACCAAGGTTTGCTAAACAGCAAGTTGGTGTTCATGGATCTGAGCTCAAGACTGGAAAAGGAGGGTCCATATCCTGGAAGGATGCCCCCAGGAGCCCGAGCACTCACTGTGTGTCCTACCCTAAGCCTTTATCTGGTCTCTCATTTAAAATACATAAGCAGGAAAGTACTGTTTATATTTGACGCATAGGGGAAATGGCCTGCTGGTGTTTTGAACCTTGTTCAAACTCACAAAATTAATAAATAGTGGAGCAAGGGTTAGAACCCAGGAGTTTCTGGTCACTGGCAGATCAATCCTAGACAGAAGTCCCTTCTGTCTTTTCCCATGTTTTTCTTGTGTGCATGTTCTCCAAAGTCAAATGCTATCTGAGAGGATCAACTGGTACAAAATTTGAAGTCACACATTCCACATTGTTTCTTTCTTGAAATAAAATTTTTTTTTTACTTGGAATTTTGCCAGTAAGAACATGAAAAACGGGTCTTGGCTCCTCCCTGTGTAATCTGGCGGCTGTTTCGGAAGATCTTGCAAAAGCTGAACTTCCAGGGCTCCCAAGATTCCATTTTAGCCACCAGCTGAGCTCAAGGCCAGGGTTTCAAAGTTCAGGGGGGCCAGAGAAAGCCCAGACCCTTCCTTTGTGAATGGAGGAAGGGGAGAGATGGCTTTTCTCCTGTGTTGGTGTTTCTGGCAGATTTTTCTACCTTGACGTCTATTAGAAACCGAATGTGTCCTGTACATGCACAATAGTCTCAGCTCCCTTCTCTGCCCCCAGCTCTGTTTTCCAGCTAGGGGAAGAAAGAAAGGCTTTGGGATCTTTAGTGGGCTCCCACTTTCACAGCATCTTCAGGGAGCTTTTGTCTGCAGGCCACTTTCCCTGCTAGAATACTGCAACCGGCAGATAAGACAGGGAAATCTTTGTTTTAGAAAGTCTTTGTTTAAAGAATTCCATTTAGAAGCTGAGAAGCAAGTTCCTTAGACAGGGTGCTATGAAGGGGAGGTTCGCTCTAGTAGGAAACGCGGTGGGCCCCCTGCTGTCAGTCCCAGCTATCTCCAGCACAGCTCTGTTGCCCTCCTAACAGCACTGAAGCCCACGTGTGTGGGAACAGCACCGTTCACAGAGCTGCATCCCCTTGTGCCCATCACTATATACAGGGTTTTCCCAATGTACGGGGGCAGCTCGGTCTCCTAAAATGATGGCTAGCGTTTCAGGACACGACCCTGCCTTGGGAACTGCACACACTTAAAAATCTTGGGAGCAAGGATGGCCCAGAGACATCTTAACAGGTCACAAGTGCCCCTTCCAGAGATTCCCAGGAGTCTCCAAGTCAGGTGAGACCCTAGAGACCAGCAGAGGGTAGAGGGCAGAGGGCAGGGTGGAAGCCCATATGAATCCAACGAAGGAGTGGACTCTATAGGACCACTTTTGTGGTCTCCACAACCGATAAAGGATTTAGGGGTCAGTTTTCCTGGGGTTGAGAGGCAGCAGAAGCCCTGCGGCAGGTGAGGGGACCGAAGCATTGCGGTCCCTGAAGTCTGAGATTTCTGAGCAAGAGAGAGCCGGAATTCCCCTAGAGATGGAATCTGCCGGCCTGGGGCCCGGGACTGGCGGCACGCGGTCTGCAAGAGCCAGGGTCCGGGGCAGCCTGCACCCGGACGGATGGAGGTGCAGGCGAGTCCCGGGGGCGGGGCCGAGCCTGCCTGCAGGTGGAGCGCGGGGATGAGCTCCGCCCCCCGGCTCCTCCTCGTTGGTCCGCTGCCGCCCAGCCCCGGCTCCTTCTCGAGCCGGAGCGCGATTGGTGGCAGCGCTTGTCGCTCGGAGGGGGCTCGGGCTCTGCTCGGTCGCTGCCACCGCCGCGGTTCTCCAGAGCAGGCGCGCGGGTGGGATCCAGCAGGCAGCAGGCGCCGGCGATGGGAAGCAGAGCCGCCGCAGCCCCGGGCAGTGGCAAAGTTTTCCAGACGTACGGATCGCATCCTGCCACTGCCGACCACCAGTGACCGGCCTGGGAAAGGCTCAGAGATTTTGAATTTTGGGGGGGAAAAAAAAATCCACCTCATTTCCTTTGTGGAGCTCTGTCTCCGGGTAGCCAGCGGCGCGAGCTGCAAACTTGGGCACGCAAGCTTGCAGGACCCGGGGTCCCAGCTTTGGAGAGCCTCCGGACATAGGTGCGGGGGCGGGCACCCAGCGTCCCCGGGCGTGCCAGAGGGGTGTGAGCACGGGAAGTCCGGGGTGCGCAGCAAGGAGGGGCCCCGGGAGCACTATATGGAGGGACCCCAGAATGGTGTGCACCAGGAAGACCAAAACTTTGGTGTCCACTTGCGTGATCCTGAGCGGCATGACCAACATCATATGCCTGCTGTACGTGGGCTGGGTCACCAACTACATCGCCAGTGTGTATGTGCGGGGGCAGGAGCCGGCGCCGGACAAGAAGCTGGAGGAAGACAAAGGGGACACCCTGAAGATCATCGAGCGGCTGGACCACCTGGAGAATGTCATTAAACAGCATATCCAAGGTACCGGGCGCCCTGGGAAACTTGAGCCGCGCGCGAGCGGGGAGTGCCGGGTGTCCTGCGTGCGGGTTGCGCTAGGGCCGATGCGCATCAGGCCAGCGACTGCAGGGAGGGATTTGGGGTGGCAGCCGCGAGCTCGGAGGGACTGCGTGGAACGCTTCCACTTGCGTCCAGGACCCTCTGCGGATCTGCGTCGCTTCCCTGGCACACGTGTGTGCGCACACGGGAGTGTGTGTGTGTGTGTGTGTGTGTGTGTGTGTGTGTGTGTGTGCAGTTCGCTGTCGGTATGGGGGCGCGCTGCGCACGTGTCCAGATTTGCGTGTGACTTCAGGCTGGTTCCTCTCCTGCTCTGGACCGTACACAAGTCCAGGAGTGTGTCTATGTGGGAATGTTTATGTGTCTGAGAGAGTTCGAAGACAGAAGCTCATTTGGCCGCTGTAAGGGGCAGGAGAGATGCCCTTGTGACCCTAACTGTGGCGTTTTAGGAGCCGTAGGCTGCTGGACAAACCTAGACTAGAAAGACTGTATTAACGTAGTGTCAGGCCTTAGCCGGGCTTTAGCTTCAGTAGGCGACTGAAAATGCCAGGGCCCTCACCTCCAGCAGGCAGGCAGGTCCAGGACCCTCCCCTGGGAGCAGGTGTCAAACTCTGGAAGAAGCTCAGTGCTCTACTATGGTGGAGCCTCTGCCTAGGACCCAGAGAACCAGCTCTGGGCTGTGCCTTTCCCGAGGACTCTTCCCCAATGGGGAAGGCCAATCCCTCTGGCAGCTCCACTCCCAGGCCCAGGAAACTGCCAGGGCCCAGTGAACAGACACCTGTCCCCTCTCCCCATCCCCAGGTGGGTCTGAAAACCAAGGCTGTGTAGGTGGGTGTGCTTCAGGCTGTTGGAGTCCAGTGGGATGGTGGGATGCTTGACACTCTCCTGACTGGATTGGGTAAGCTGAGCCAACAGAGGGAAGGGTGGAGTTCTGGGCGCTTGGGCAGGGTGTGTTCACTCACTAGCCAGCTCTATCCTCTCCAGGTGTCCTCTGCTTTGATGGACTTCCCCAGAGCTTCTTTAAGGGCAGGGTCCAGCTAATTCACCTGTGAACTAGGTAGGCCCTCAAGCACTGGGGCCAGCACCTGCCAGACCCTGGCGGCCTGCGGGAAACTCCCTGTTTACCAGGGTAAGGACTATGTCTGATCAAGTGTGCCTCCCTACATGTCCACAATAGCTCCTTTCTGGGGTCTCCACCTGGTTCAGTTGAGGGCAGGAGCAGTGTCCTTCCCAAGATGCTGCCTAACTAATTGACAACAGCAAGGCCTTGACTTTGACGCTTTCCTAGAAGAGGAATGTGACAGTGCCTGCTTCCGACCTGCCTTAGCCTCTCAGTCAGGCACTGAGTTTGACAGACCAAATTGTGGATGCAACAGTGTCCATTGCTGGTATTTTTTACCTGTTGGTTTCCATCTCTTGGGTCAAAATTGACAATTGGTCCGCAAGGGAAAGAGATACAGGCTGTGTCTTGCTCTGATATTTCCAGTTTGGACACAAGATTTTGAGAGGCTTTCATTCACATGTTCTCTGTGTGTGTGTTCAAACTGATTCTCTTGTGCTTTTTCTGACTGGTCAGAGAGGAAATGAGCAAGGGATTGCTTTGGGAAGCATTTCAAGGATGTCATGAACCCAGGAGCTCAGCACTGAGCAGGTCCACATCATGCTGAAGGTAGATGGAGTCACATAATCTATAGGACTCTACCTGACAACCTGTGTGGAAATTGAAAGGAACATTTGTGATTTTTCTACTGGGAAGCCTGAGAACTTCCAAATATATTCTTGAAAAATTGGGGGATATGCATAAAAGAGAGAGGGGTACTCTTAGAATTCATGTTGGTCCAGGGCGTGTGTGTGTGTGTGTGTGTATTTGTGTGTGTGTGTGTGTGTGTGTGTGTGTGTGTGTGTGTGTGTATTCTGATATGTGGGGAGACAACTGTGTGTGTGTGTGTGTGTGTGTGTGTGTGTGTGTGTGTGTGTGTAATGACATCTATGGAGTCAGAAATGAATGCAATCTCAGGACAGCAAGGCCAAATCACTACCCACTGCAGGTCAGGGCAGCGACTTAGGAAAGGCTAGATGTGAGGAAGACAGACAGAGGCTGGCTGGTTGTTTATGCTTTGGTGGTGTGGTGATGAAGACTGCTCCCTCCAGGGTTCCAGACCATCCCCTGCTGGGATTTAGGGATCACAGATAAGAGGCTTGCAAAGTCTGTAGGGTTAGACCCTGCCCTTGAGGGTTCCTGTGTATCTACTATGCAGGTTTCACATCAGAAGAGCCTTTTTTGAATACTTTGTTACTTTGCTGAGCTGAGGAAAGTGGGCGGTAATAACAAGAGCCAAGAACCTCACAGTGCCTGTTACGCCACACGCTACCAGAGCTTCACATACGTTGTCCTGACTACTCCTAGGAGCCTTGTGAGGTTGGCATTACCTCCATCTTATAGATGTGGAAGCCAAGGCTTGGAGAGGTTGTTTGGGTTGTCCAGGGTCACGCTGTGTTGCACAGTAGCACTCAGCTAGTGTGGCTTTCAGGGTCTATGGTTTGTTTTGTGGTGAGACAGGATCTGGCCACTTAGCTCAGACTGGCCTTGAACTTGAGATCCTCCTGCCTTAGCAGCTCAGCTGGGATCACAGGGGTGTGTCATCATGTCCAGATTATTTTTACTGTAGGAGAAAAGAGGTTTCTATTGGCCATTGGTTCTGGGAATTACGGTTTCTTTGACTAGTCTATGTTTTTAGCTGTATATGTAGATTATACTCTCTCCTAAGAGGGCCTGAGACTCATTGGGAAGAGTGCAGTCTGGGTATTGGTCGACACTAGGGATGGGTGTGCCCTAGTGAAAGACCTTGGAGGATTGTGGAGGGATGAAGGGTTCAGCAGTGTCTCCTGCATGAAGATGATTTCTGTAGATCATGAGGCAGCTCTGGGTCGTTTGGTTTCACAGGGAGGGTAGGAGTCACATACCCTTAAAGAACGTTTGATGACTATTGAGACAATTCCTATCAGGAGGAAGACAGTCTTCTCTTAGGAAGGAAAGTTGTCCAGGAATCTGCAAATGTCACCGAATGTTCCACAGGATGTTCGGAGGACTTGCAATTAGAAGAGGCTTTGGAGCGGCACCCTAGAGGTCTGTTCTAGTCATGACTGAAAAGTTTATTTTCCTCTTGGGGATTGCAGTGATATTTCATTTTAATTTGTTTTCTGATTGAATGATTTAATTAGATGGCGCATGAGAATCTCTTGGGAATGTAAATTGTATTTTTTTAATATTTTTTTTAAACCAAGTAGATGTTAAATGATAGGGTGGATAACTTCAGACTTTAAAACAGGTGTCCTGCTGGGGTGGAAACACCAAGTAGGTCTCGGGACAGACTCCAACTTGGTAGCTTGTGCCTTGCTTAGGTGGTTGGGTAGATGGAGGAGAGCTGCAGGAGAAAGCCCACGTGTAGAAGGATTTACATGGAGAAACTGTTCAGCATTTATCTTTTCTTTTTCTCTTTTGGAGACAGTCTCATACAGTCCAGGCTGGCCTTAAATGCACTATATAGCTGGCCTGGAACTTGCTATGTAGTCTTGCCCCTTGAACTCCTGATCCTCCATCTTCCACCTCTCAGTTGCTGGGATTACAGGTGTGCCTCATCGAACTGGGGTTACATGGTGCTGGGAATCAAACCCAGGACTTTTTGCATGTTAGATAAGCATTCTACCGGCTGAGCCACATCCTAGCCCTTGTTCCCTTTTTAATTTGGATGTCAAGAACAAATAAAAATATTTTCCTCCTTTTCTTGTTTTTGAATCTGTTAAGAATGCACTGATGTGGGACTGGAGAGATGGCTCAGTGGTTAAGAACACTGACTGCTCTTGCAGAGGGCCCAGCATCCACATGGTGACTAACCACTGTCTGTAACTCCAGTTCCAGGGGATCCGATGCCCTCTTCTGATCTCCTTGGGCATTGTGTAACATGGGTGCACTTTACACACATGCAGGCAACACACTCATGTACATAAAAATAATAGTTTTTTTTTTTTAAAAAAAGAATGTGCTGATGTTTAAGGAAGTACTTAAGAATGTATGAAACTACGCAGGATCCACGCTACCCCAGAAACCTATTTTGCGATGATGAGCCCTTCCTTTTGACTCTATTTACTTGACTACACATTTAAGAAGGTACAGTTGTGATTTGTGTGTGCGCTGGTCAGTTTTTGCCAACTTGACACAAACTAGAGACATCTGCAAAGAGGAAACATCAATTGAGCATTGGCCTGGCCATGTTTGTGAGGCATTTTCTTAAGTGCTAACTGAGGGCCCAGCCCACCGTGGGCAGTGCCATCCCTAGGCAGGTGGGCCTGGGCTGTATAGAAAGGTAGCTGGCAAGTCCGTGAGCAGTGTTCCTCCAGGGTCTCTGCCTCAATTCTGCTCCTAGGTTCCTGTCTTGAGTTCCTTCATTGTCTCCTTTCATTGCTGGATTGGCAACCTGGGAAGTGTAAGCTAAATAAACCCTTTCTTCCCCAAGCTGGCTTTGCTCAGTGTTTATCACAGCGACAGGAAGCTAACTAGGACAATGTGTAATGTTATCTTATGCCCCTTTTTGCTTGGCTTGTGGTTAGCAGCATTTTCTTCCCTGTTTGCTATGTACTTTATTGGTTCAACATTTATCTCTTGGTGACCTAAGGTGCCCTGCATTGCGCTCTGGTGGGGGAGTTACTGAGGATCATGGTAAACCAGAATACCTCTAGCCTCTGTTGTGAACTTGTTTTCTAAGGACAATAGAATTCCTTTCAGAACATGCTTGGAACTTTAAGTGGGTCAGTGAGCACAGACACTGGAGAATAGACAGAGTTTTACATGCATGCATTAAATGAATGCCTCGCATGTTACTCAAAATGTCCAGGCATTGGCAACGTTTTGATGTTGGGTCAAAATGTTGTCCTTGGAGTAGGTCTGCCACTCAAAGCTTCTCTGTCCTCCTGCTCCCCCTGCATAGGCCACTCCCTTCCCATCCTGTTTATAAAGTCTGGTTTCTCTTTTAAAATCCTCTAGGAATTGAAAGGTGCTTGGGAAGCACTATCAATGTGGCTGCCTAAATTTTTGTGATTTGTCTGATCTTTTGGAATGATTTTGCTGACCTGTAAGTTGACTGCTATTTAGTGATTACCTTGTTTCAAACCTTCCCAGAGCATTGAAATTATTTTTCTTAAAGATAGCCACTCATCTTTTTAATAGTCATCATGGGTTTCTATAATATGCAGTTATTGTGCAATTAAATTGTGCATTAACAGTGACAAGTATTAATAGTATAAACATGTTTGGGCATAGACCCAGTAGACTGGTGGAAGGTATATAGCTCTACAGTGAGAGGGAGGTGTGACCTATTAGAGAAAAGCCCACGCAGGGACAAGAGCATCATGGGAGTGTTTCACAGTGAAAACTGGAGACATGCTGATTGGCAGAGGTGAGTGGGGGATCATTTAAGAGAACATTTACAAATATTTTAATGACTGTATAGTATTCCACTATCAATCTACCATTTTTCATTGAACTATTTTCTTAATGTTGGACATTTGTTGTGTTATTATATTTAGGAAGAAATGAATGTCTTTGCCTCACATTTCTTCTTTTGAATTATTCTCAAATGTGTATTTGCAGATTCCTACTGACTCAAAGAGTGTGAACACTTTAATGAAATATTATTTTTCAGAAAGAAAACCTTTTTGCCCAGCCACCAACAGTGTAATAGTGTGCAGGTCATGGAGCTAGCTGGCCTTGGGAATTATCATTCAACATTTTCTGTCAGATACTCTAGTTTTTCGATTTGTATTCCTTTATTTATGGTAGAACTTAATATCCTCCCTAAACCCCTGTGTGTTTTTCTGTCTTGTTCAAACCATTTTTCTCTTGGACACTCAATGTTGGTAATTCGTGCATTTTACATATTTTATGGACATGATAATAACTTAATAGAGACACAATGCCTATATTATATGTATCACATACATTTTGGATTTTTTATTATATTTAAATATAATAAATTTATTTTGTGTGTGGTGTATATGTGTGTGCCACTGTGTATACAGGTGTTTGCCTGTGCATGTGTTTGGAGGCCAGAGGTCAACACTGGGAGTCTTTTGTTGTTGTTGGTAATACTGATATTTATTAAATGATGGTATCCACATTTTTAAACACTGAAAATTTTTTACTTTTAAATTTTTTTAAATTTATATTTTGAGAAATTCATACATTTATGCAATGAAATATGCTCATATCTATCCACATCCTCCCTCCAACCCTTCCCACATCCTCCAACACACTCCCTCCTGACTTTATGCCTTTTTAAAAGTAACCCAGTAATTCCAATTAGTGACACCCATATGTGCATGGGTGTGGGGAGCCCTCATCAGTCACTGTTCACCTTTCTTTTATGAGACAGGGTCCCTCACTAAACCTGGAGCTTGCTGTTTTGGCTAGGATGACTGACCGTTGAACCCCAAAGATCTTCTGTCTCCACACCCCCAGTACCGGGGTTACAGGCATGTAACAATGCCCAGTGTTTGGGAGTCTGAACTCGAGTCTTCATGCTTGCACAACAAACTCTACCCATTGAGACACCTCTCCAGCCCCTGACATCTTAGGCCAGAGGCTTTCCAACCATGTCTCTAGGAGCTCTAAGCCCTAGAAGGTTTGATCTGAGGCCTTAGTAGTAAAAGGGTCTTAAGTGGAGTCTCCTATCCCTTACCTGTCTACCCCATACCTGAAGCCTCCCCTGCCCAACTGTAGCTTTTCTTTCTTTCGACTTCCATTTGGTGTTTGGTAAAAATTTCAGTTTTCATATGACTCTGCTTCTTAGAAAAGGGTGAAACCTACTGGAGGGGGTGGGGGAGAGGAAAGCTCAGTCTGTTGCTTGTTTGTGAGGGATGAGGTGGCCTGGGATAAAAAAATCAAGAAAGGAAACAAATCTGGGGGAACTGAAGCCTGCCTTCTGCACACAATGTTATCTTACTTCACAGAGTCAAACTTAGCCCTGCAGTGGGAGGAATGGGTCATGGACTTCGTTTCTTTCCTGAAGGTTTATCAGACATCTTATGTGCATATTAATATGTATCAAATCCATAACAGAAAGTGGATGACAAGGATTTCAAGCACCATATGGTCCTTAAGAGCCCCAGAATGTTGTAGGCATGGGTGTTCCTCTGCTCCCCCCCACCCCATTGCTTCTGGTGGGCCACCTGACATTGGCCAGCGTCCTCATGTGCCACAGGTTTGTTGTCAGGACAGTGTGATGCTTGCTGCGTGCTTGGAGCTGATTTGCGGGATGGTTTCCAAGTAAGCAGCAGAGAGGTCTGGGCTTTGGGAAGAGCTGTGGCATGCAGAATTCTATCAGCAGAAGCAACTGATGCCTTGAAGGCACTGATAGCGGAGCTCAGGGTTGGGCCTAATTGCCTTTGTTAATAGCCCAAGACCACATCTTCACAGAGTAGAAGAGCCTTGCCAGAGAACAAAACTTCTTCTCATGGCCAGAGACTTTCTTTTTAGCTAGAAGTGTGTAGGCTGCAAAATAAATGAATTCCACAATCTTTCCCACTCACTTAACATAAATTGCTCTTTGCCCTTGACAAGCAGTTTGGTGGAGAATCTCAAGGAGAATTTAGAATAAAAAAAGCCACCATTTGGCTTAAGAGGGTCTTGAAGGTCAGTTCCAGCCATTTGGGTTAGACATGTTTTTTTTCCCAGTGCATCTGTGGAGTTCTGAGCCACACCCCAGGTTTAGGGAGCACCTTCATTTATGGACCATAGGATTTCTCACTTATATGGGGAGCTGGGTGTAGAGAGCTGAATGGCCTCAGCTGGAGGACAGTAGAGTCTGTTTGGAATTATTGCCCATTTTCTTTGCTTACATTTTTTCTGAGTCTGGGCAGACCCACTTTCCTGGAACAATCATACTGGAAGTGATATCCTTTGGTTTTTAGGGGACTATCTTGCTGAGTAGGAGGGATGTAGGGAGTCAGAGACAGCAAGGTGGGCTTTGAGGAAAGATAGGGTCATACATGAAGCCAGAGGACAGTTGTCTATTGCATTTATTTATTTACTTTTGATTGATATATGTGTATGTACGTGGGTATGCATGTGCCATAACACACATGTGGCGTTTGGAGGACAACTCGTAGGAGGTGGTTCTCTCCTTCTACCATGTTGGTCCTAAGGATTGAACTCAAATTATCAGCCTTGACAGCAAGCAAGCACCTTTACCCCTTGAGGCATCTCACCAGCCTCAGATATCTGTAAATGTCAGGGGAACTTACGAAAAGATTGGGAAGCAGGGTGGCCGAGGGCTGCTGGTGGTGGTTCTTCTCTGTGAGTGGCAGGCTCTATTTCTATCTTACTTTTTGGTGTGGCTGGGGCTTGATTCTTTCACAGTACGCACAATGATTGTAGTCTCAAATCCCGCTTTGCCTTTGGGGTCAAAGGTAGCTCCGTCTTGCAATGCAAGGCTGAGAGAGAATTCTCCACGTCCCCTCCTTCCTCTCACACATGCCTTTGTGTGCAGGGTACACGCCCAGGACAGTGCCAGGCTTTAACACGTCCTGACTTTGCATTCATGGTCACCTCACCCTTTTCTTTCCCAGTCAAGAAACTGCATCAGTATGCAAGGGAGTGCGCAACCTTGAAATGTCTTTAATCTGTAGAGTTAAAGTTAATCATTCCTAAGCTTTGGTACTTAAATTATTGTTAATAACAATTTACTTCACAACTGTTCCCAAGAAAGGTATGTGGTGGTAGTGACTGGGAACAACAGCTGTTCTGGAATCTTCTCTGTGGGTCTGAGCACAGCCAACTGGAACTTTCGGCAGAGGGAGTCCTGTCTATTTGAATGCTAATGTTTTGTAGTTTTTCTGGCTGTTTGAGTGTGGATGAAAACACTCGCTAGACACATCACTGTGGTGCTGTGTGGCTCTGAGACTGAGTTCTTTTTCATTGCTCAGCTTCAATGTTGTGAATTTGGTTTTAAAAGAGGAAACTGGCCGGATGTGGTGGCACACACCTTTAATGCCAGCACTCAGGAGGCAGAGACAGGAGGATCTCTGTGAGTTCAAGGCCAGCCTGGTCTACATAGTGAGTTCCAGGTCAGCTGGGGTACAGGGAAACCCTCTCTCAAAACAACAACAACGAGATGTGAAGCTGTCCTTAATGATGCCGGTTGAAACAATGAAATATCCAGTTCCAATGAGATACTGCGAGCATCTGTCTGCCACAGCTCACGTGTGTGGAAACCAGCTGGCATACTTGACTGGGCTATGTTTTGTTGCTGTCCTTCAAGAGCTCATAAAAGGATGGTGTTGGAAAGATCCAGAGAAGTGGCCTCTGCCCCCTTCCCCCTGGGACCAGTGGGGACAAGGGAAAACAAATCCTGAAGAGGAGGCGGGGCCAACTCTTGTGTGAATGTGTCCTTTCTACCAGTGTCTCAAGTTCAAGTCTTCGGGAAGCTTGCTCTGACTAGGAATGTGGAGGGTTGTGTCTTAGGTATCTTGGGTGGCTTGTTGGGTTTTACCAGTCTGATTTGTCCAAACATCTCTGTCCTCAGGAGACTTGAAGTTAAAGGTCACTGAGATTCCAGAGGAGTGGGAAGGGTTTTCAGAGATGCTGGTGGGACAGGGTTTGAAGTTTGAAGTTTGAAGTACCATGCTTTCATTATTTGGGGATTTAGAAGAGCATGATCAAACGTGTTTGGACAAATGAAGAGGAGAATGAGTACACTGAAGAGAGATTTTATGCATATATGTGCATGTGCATGTATATGTGTATACATGTGTGTCTATGCATGTATGTATGTTTCTGTGTGCACGTGCGTGTGGCGGCCAGAAGACAACCTCAGGCACCATTCCTCAGGTGACATCTATCTTTTGAGACCTGGTTTCTCACTGGCCTGGAGCTCACCAAGTTGGCTAGGCTGGCTGGGCACCGAGCCCCAGGGATCCACCCATCTCCACCTCTGCCCCAGCGTCAGGATTACAAGTATGGGCCACCTCACCTGGTGTTTTTGCATGAATTGAACTCAGGTCCTTGTGCTTACAAAGCAGGCTCTTTACCAATTGAGTCATCTCTCCAGCCCTAAAGAGAGATTGACAAATGAGAATCCTGCAAAAATCCTTTTATTTATTTTAGTTGCAGCAGGCATGTAAAGAATGGAAGACCGTGTCAGCCAGTGGCACAGGGAAGAGAGGCGAGGTGTCGGAGACCGGGCTGAGGGCTGCCCAGGAGTGACCACTTACTTCATTAGTGTGTTTGTTTCAGTGGCAGATAATCCTTGGGGAGGGGTTCTTGGTCCCTTTTCATCTTGACAACCTGTTAAGTAAGATATGATTTGAGAGGCAAGAAATGGAGACCTAGAGAGTCCCTGGTTCATTCAATAGGATTTGAGTGTGTCTCCTAGATGTTCATGTGTTCGAAGTTTGACCCTTTAGCGTGGGAGGTTTGGAAGGGTGGGACCATTAAGAAGCGGAGCATAGTGAGCGATGATTAGACCACTGACGGCACCTCCCCAGACAGCAAATACTTGACAGTGTGAGTTGGTGCCCCTTGCTCTACCTCACCACGGGGTGGCTCTTTCCCTTTCAGAGAGACTCCAGCCATGATGCTTTCAGGTTTTGTGTAGTGGCTGAAAGGTCTCAGAGGCTGAACCTATAAGACCACCTGACTTTCAGCTTCCAAGACTATGAGCTATACCAACCTCCATTTTCTTCATGTACCACCCAGCCTCGGGTATTTTTGTGATAGCTACTGAAAATAGTGTAATACAGTTGATCTGTCTAAGGTCACAGAGCTGATGGATGATTGAGCCAAGAAGGGGGATTGTTTCTCAGATCTACAGAATAGGAAAGAACACTTCAGAGACAGGAGAAGAAGGGGTCATTTTAGGAAAGACTATGAGGATAAAGTGCAGAGGCCTTGAGTCAGTTAGACTACCAAGAAGTGGCAGGCAGGTGACCTGGTTTGTCCTTGTGTGACATCCCGAAGGGAAGGGACCTTGCTCAAGAGGACTTGCTCTGCAAGTGTGAAGGAGGAACCCCCTCAGAGCCTCTCCCTGTAGGTCCCTGTGGAGTCCTGTGTAATTGTGACTTTCCTTACCTGCAGTGTGCCAGACTGGGTGCTCAGTACTTGCCTCTGTGCTGCACAGTTGTTGTCTATGGAGACCAGCTCATCCCTGTTATAAACTGCCAAGTCCTGGGCAGGGTAAGCCCTGCAGCCCTGGCTGCTGGTAGTTAAACCTGTCTGTTTAACCCTAACTTCCCAGCCCCTGGCAAAACCAGGCTTTCCAAGGTTCCATACCTGCTCTTGAATGCCGACTTTGTCTTAGAGCTGTAAGAAGACGGTGAGGGTCTCAGTGGGCCCCAGCCCCATCTTCCCAGCCCACACAGCAGCCTCTTCTCTCTTTGTTATTCCTTCTGCTTTGGCTCTCTCTGTTTTTAGCTGTCTGCGCCTCTGAGGATTTGGAAGGGAAAAAACAATTGCAGTAAGGAAAGCCCTAATAAAGTGGTTTGGGCACCAAACACCAGCAGCTGTTTATTTGCCCCAAACAGTAGGAGACATATTAATAACCTCGTGAGTTATGTGCTGGGAAGTTAAAAGTAAGCAACAATCTTACTGGAGACCCGTGAATGTGACTTGATTTCTTTATTAAACCAATCTCTCTTCCTCCTTATTCAGGTGACATTTTCTGTTACCCACAGAAGATCCTTTTGATCTTCTATTACAGATTCATCAGCTGGGCCACGGTTGGCGTTCCAAGGCGGAGCAGTTTTCTGGCGTCTCTTATGGCAGCCCACATGCTTGGCATTTATGTGATTCCTGCCTTCAAGGATTTCAGCAGCAGGACAGGCTTTGTCTAGTTAATCGTATTTCTCTGATGGGGGAGAAGCAGCCACGGAGGAATGGAGGGAATGGGAGGGTCAGGGTAAGGCTTCAGATTCGCGGCCAGTTCTTGGGCTCTGAGAAGTGTTTTAACATTCTGGTATCTTCTGCGTCTAAATCTCATTTTGATTATAAACTGATTGTCTGACTTGCTTTAGCTTCTAAAAGAGGGTATGGAGGGGCTGGGGAGATCTCAGTTATAAAGTACTTGTCTTGCAAGCGTGAGGACATGAGTTTGATCCCCAGAATCCAGGTAAAAAGTGGGGTGCAGTGCTATGTGATTGTAAACCAGGGATGGGGAGGTGGAGATGGGCAGATCCTTGAGACTCACTGGTTGGCCAGTCTAGACTACTAGGGGAGCCCCAGGCCAGTAAGAGATCCTGGCTCACAAAAAATAAAGGTAGACAGAAGCTTATGGGGCAGTACACAAGATTGACCTCTGACCTCCACATGTATGTGCACACATGTGCATGTATGCAACACACACATGAACTTACAGAAATTTAGTTATAGAACATCCAGTTTTATAGGCTTTATACCTGGGCTATACTTTTATGTTAGTGGAACCCAGAGATTTATATTAGAGGAAAAAAGCAATAAAAGGTGGATAGAGGAGAGGTCTGGTGTGTCAGTGATTCAAAGTTGGAAAGGATCCAGTGGAGGACTGCACAAACAGGTCTGAACTTGTCTGGAGAAGAGATGGAAGGGGAGGGGCTTGGTGGCTCTTGAGCATTTGTTATTCTATTAAGTGCTAAAGGCTATCACTGCATTTGAACTCACAGGAACCCTAAGGGGTAACGGCACCATTTTACAGATGAGCACATCAAGGCTCTGTGGTTAGACTGAGCTTGTCCAAGGCTAAGCAACTATAAAAGACAAGACAAGGCGAGACCTCCTGGCCTCTGTTAAGCTCCTTAGCAAGGGGCCAGGGGTTGCTTCAGTGATGCTGATCAAGAGAAAACAGGACCGTGGCTTTCTTCGGGCTGAAGGACCGCAGATGAAACTGACAGCAGGCGTGTGTGTGTGTGGTGTGTGTGTGTGTGTGTGTGTGTGTGTGTGTGTGTAACGTTCTTAATACCGCAAAGGCCCTGAACTCCCTTACCGAATGACCCAGTGGCAGCCTCCTTCCCAGAGCACGCAGGAGGCAGCCTTGCCATGAGTTCTCCTGATCTAGCCTCTGGAGGTGAGGGAAGTGCCCAGTATGGCTGTCTGCAGCCAGCAGTCTCCCTTTGGGGTCCCTTTGGTTCAGGACTTGAGGACAGGTAGGGAATGGTGAGAGGAGACACAGCCGGGGCCACCAGGAGCTTTGCAGTTAGTTGAGGGAATGTAATACATAGAGCAGGCCTGGGAGACCAGCCTTAAGGCGGCCATCTTTATTGGGGTTTGGGAATGGGAATAAATGAGTACAGCTTGTGGGAGAAATCACAGATATGCCCCAAGTTCCCATTCTTCTCCATCTTTCTGTAAATTGGATAGTGCTCTGGGATATACCTCAGCCTTTTGGTCACCTGCTCAGTGTTCTGTTCAACAGCATTTACTGAGTACCTGGAAAATGGTGGGGCCCTGTCAGTGGGACAAAGGCCCAACTAGGAAGAGCTTGTTGTCAAACAAGGTGGTCAGTGGCTTTCCTATAAGAAAGTTCTTAGAGAAGGTAAGGTGAGAGGCATGTCTGTGTCCAGGGGCAGAGAATGTCCAGTGGAGTGAAGAAACAACAGTGCAAAGGCCCTGGGACAGGAATATGCTTGGTATATTTGAGGAACAATGGGGTGGCCGGTGTGACTACAGTAGACGGTGCACAGGGTCGGGAATGGAGACAGAGTGGCTGGCTGGGCTAGTTGTTCAGCCTCAAAGGCCACTGGGGAAGAATTAGGGGCCACTGGAGGGGCTGAGTGAGGAAGCTCATTTTGGAAGGCATCAATCCAGGCTGTTGTATGGCTGTTGCCCAATGAGTGTGAGCCCAACTCTGCTGGCCTGGCACTGTGCCAGGTGTGGGGGAGAGCTAGTGGCACCTGTGCAATGTGATCTTTTCCTTTGAAGAACCCATAATCAGGTCCGGAAGATGAAACAAAAATCATTTGCAGCTTTCCTACAGAATATTAAAATGGAATATTCTAGAAGAATAAGCCATCAGCCTACACTTCACAGAGGAATTGGGACTTGTGATGTATCTCCAAAGAACAAACGGGGTTTAGAAGAATGGATGGACAGGAAATGGAGAGGGCGGCTCGGGTATTAAGTCAAACTAACAGTTACCTCAAAGACAGAAATCCAAGTCCTTCATAGACAGAAACTCAAGTCCCTCAGTTCAGGATGTGAGAAAAGATTGCAGGTGTGTGTGAGAGTCAGGGCTTCCTTTAATGGGTCAGTGACCTCAGACAAGCCTCTTCACTGCCTGTGCCTCAGTCTCCCTCACTGTAGAAGTAAAGACATGCTCCTTAGCTATCACAGGGATGTTGTACTGATCAAAGGAGGAACTCACCCTGTCCTGCATCTTTCCTTTATCTGTGTGTATCATGTGTGATGCCTATGTGTTCACATTGCATTGGACTTCACCTCCTTTTTGGTGCAACTAGTTAGGGCTGTGCTTGCTCCATCAAGCCTGAGATAAGAGACCAAATAATGCCAGGGACATTGTGTCAGCAGAGACGGGGTGGAGGGTCGGTCTGCTCATGGGTGTCTTGGTGCAAACGGCCACTGCTGGCTGGCAACCGTCATTATGTGCAGAGACAGGTTTTGTAGGAGCCACTTAGCATTGTAGTGGGTGGCGATGTTAGGAATGTTCTGGGCTGAGGAGACCTTGGGAGAGTTATGCTGTGTCAGGCTGCCTGGCTGCTGAGTCTCCTTTCCTGCCTCATTGGTGAGGGCGAGTCATGGTGGAAATCACTTGTCTTCTTTTTCTTTCCCCATCTTGACCTCCAAACTGATTTGGAGCCACATCAGCTCATCTTCCTGCCAGGGTGGATTTGATTTAACTCAAAGCAATGTGACTTATAATTTCAACAGCAGCCAGGAAGGTGTGATTTAAGACAACTGTCAGGAAGATTCAATTTAATCTTTTCTGTCTTCTCCCTCTACTAAATGTGCGTTTTGTTGTAGCATATAATTTTCATATACATTCTTTACAATTCAGAGCTGGAAGTAGTTTTCACATGGGAAGGTGTGTTCTGTATTTCTCTTTAAAGAATTTACTATTTAAAGTTCTTTTACAAAAGAGTCCTTTCTAGAGACACAATAAACAGCAGATGGCTTTGTGTTTTTGCCAGAGAACATTATGGCAAATCATTAAACTGCCTATAAATAAGCTATTTCTTTATTGATTGCCAGGAATTATTGATTGACAGGTCCCTTGTTAATAAAGAAGATAGTTGCCTTAACAGAACACTAAAAATAATTATATTTACCTAAAACTAGATAGGTGTGAATTGAGTGTTTTTTGATAATTCAGTTGATTTTAGCAAAACAGGCATAAGCCCTTTGCATTGTTAGCTTCCTTTGGAAGTACAGAAAGTGTGTGTTGATTCTGGAAATCAGACCAGAAGCATCTTACCCCATCCCCTGTACTGTGAAGAACTCAGGCTGAGTAGAGGCTCAGAGCAGGTCTTGCCCTCTTTGCAGGCATGTTTACAAGGAAGGTGGGAGGTGTTTCTTCCTCTTGCTGTTCTTGTCATAGCTCAGCCACAGAGGCTCTAGTCTGAAGGATCTTTAGTGAGGATTAGAACATGCTAGAACTCAAACAGAAGTAGCCATAGGCTTGGACATTGGCCAAGGGCTCCAAGACCCAACACAGCTTGGTGATTATGCTGAGGACCTCCACTGGACCCTGGAGACTCTTGAATGAGAACATAGTGATCCTGAATCCAAGTCTAAACTGTTCCATGCACAGCAGGTGTTCCTGTCAATCACAGGAGACACATATGCAGTGGTTGGGCAAGCTATTCCTGGGGTCTGCTCAGACAAAGCCTCATGCTCTTAAGGAACCAGGTGGACAGAACTGTCAGTCTCCCTTTGATGGGGTCCTTTCTCCCTGGCTGGTCTGGAGGCTTGGAGTTTAGACCCAGCCCTCCTGTGGTTGTCATCAAATTTGAGGACATGCTCTGTTGAGTAGGACCTGACTTCAGTCCTAGTATTGGATGAAAGCACCTAGTGATGCTGTCTCCATATCCGAGAACAGTTTCTTCCCAGCCTTTCAAACCAAGATGGCAATGGTAATGGAGGTGGGCAGGGTGCAGAGGTTTTATACTTAAGAGAAGAAAAAAAAGAAAGTTGACTGTTTTCATTCTGTTAGTCAGCTTTCTATGACTATGATAAAATGCTTGAGACAGTCATTTTATAAAGAGGAAAGGTTAATTTGAGGTTACAGTTCTGGAGGTTTTAGAGCTTGAATAGCTGGCTCTGTCAGCTTTGGCCTGTGATGAGGTAGCACATGCTGGTGGGAGCCCATGGTAGAGCAAAGCAGCTCACCTCATGGAAGCTGGGAAGTGAAAGAGAAAAAGGAAGAGGCAGGGGTCCCAGTGTTCTGCTCAAGGGCACACCCCCACAACCTAGCTTCCTTTAGCCATACCTCTTGGAGGTTCCTGACCCCCAGTGTCTTAATCATATGGGCCTTTCAGGGGCATTCAGGACCCTAATTGGAGCGAGCAGGCACAAACTGGATGTTTAACACTGCCTAGTCTATTTCATAGCATTTAGGCCTTAAAATAAACCCGAGGATATCAGCCCCGGTTCATAGGTGAGGAAACAGCTGAACTGTGGCTATGAAACGCCTGCTTCACCCCAGTGAGTTTCTTGAAGGTAGAGATGGGGTTCCAGTGCATAGTAGGAGCTAAGGATGACCGTCTCCAGGTGATGCTCTGTCTCAGGCCGGTCTACCTTCTGGATCAGGAACAGGAAGCGCTTGCTCTGGGGTCTCTCCCCACGGCACACCCCACCCCTCAGCTTACCTGCTGTGTCCCGGTTTAATCAAAGGGAAGCTAAAGCTTGGTGGCAGATGTGTAAATGTATGAAGTATGTGCTTCCCTGCACTGAACCCCTCCAGAAATCAGCTGTTAAGACCTGAAGCCTGCAGGGGACCCCGATGTCTTCACTTTAATAAAACTGTCACCTGTGGTCATCTTCAAGTGAAAGTGATCCAGTGGGTACAGGAGGCAGGGAATAGAGCTGTATCCCACAGAGTCACTCAGGGGCGATGCAGCAGGCAATGGACAGGCCTCTGCTGTCAGAGGACGGCAGGGGTCACTGTCACCTGAGACCCCAGCCAGTAGGAAAGAGGAGAAACAACCAGTAAGGGACAATGGAGTTCCTGGGCTCGGGAGTTCTGGGAATGATGGCCTTGGGCTTGCTTTCCTCCGCAGGGACTTTTTTCTTTTTGAGACAGGAGCTCAAGTAGCCCAGGCTGGCCTCAACTCACTACTGCAGCTGAGGATGACCTTGAACTTTGGATCCTCCTGTTTCCGCTTAAGGGTTGAGGAGAGTGCCACTGCACCAGGATCATGCAGTGCTACAGAAGGAACCCAGGATTTCATGCATATTAGGCAAGCACCTAGTAAGCTACATCCCCAGCCCAGGCTTTCCTCAGAAGTGACTGCAGGTTGGCCTCCTGTCCACACTGAGGCCTTCGAGGGTCTCACATCTGGCCATCTTGAGGCATCCCCAGGGTAATGTGAGTTAGACTTTGTCATTTTTGTTTATTTAGGATAGGGTATAGTGGGTTGAACAAGCCCATCAGGCATTTGAACACTTGGTCCCCAGTTGGTGGTGCTGTGTCAGGAGGTCATGAAACCTTTGGGAGATGCAGTCCTGCTAGAGGAAGTATCATAGCTGGGGGTGGTTTTGAGGGTTGTTAGTCTTGTCCCGTTTCCTGTTCTTTCTCTGTTTCCTGTGTGTGGATGAGCTGTGATCTCTCGGCTTCCTGCTCCTGCAACCATGGCATGCCTTCCTGCCATGATGGACTCTTATCCCTCTGGAGCCCTAAGCCAAAAATAAAACTTTTCTTAAGTTGTTTCTGGTCATGGTGTTTTATCACAGCAACAGAAAGGACACTAACACATAGGGTTTCATGTAGGCTGGCCTCAAAATGTCTATGTAGCCAAGGGTGACCTTGAATTCCTAATCTCCCTTCCTCCATCCCCCAATTGCTGGGATGACAGACATGTGTACCACGTGTTCTGCCTAGCCCAGCCCAGGTCTTTTTCTTGTATATTCCAGAAAAGTGATAGAACTTGTGAGAGGGCTAAGGGCAACTGCAGAGTCATTGCAGGGTGTCCTAATGCTCTGGGGTCAGGGTGGGGAGTTCCGAATGAGCTGACATGGGAGGGAATATTCCTGGAAGTCAGACAGCTGGCCTTCCTGCCTGTCTATTGGCTGGTCAGGGAATCGCCCACTGGAAGGTGTAGATGGGATTTGGGAACTGTTAGTGCTTCAAAGTGATAGGAACACCATTCTGGACAGAGAAAGAGGGGTACAGGAAGGGGAACACAGGAAGGAGACACAGGAAAGGGACACAGGAAGGGGACACAGGAAGGGGACACAGGAAGGGCACACAAGGAGGGGACACAGGAAGAGGGCTAGAGGAAGGGGCACAGAGAAGGGGGATGAAGGAAGAGGGGCCCAGGAAAACCACTCCCAGACCCTTCCCTCTCTGTGCCCTCCAAGACAGAACAGCCTGTTAGCCACAGGCAACTGTGATATACATCCTTTCTTTTTCTATTATTCCCTGGTATCTCCAATTTGAAAAGAGACATTTAAGCAGAGAGGTTGGAGAGGGCAGAGTAGACATAGGGGAGGGATTGGAACTGTCATTTAAAAATGCCCATTTCATTTTTTACCTCAGCAGACAGATGGCTGTCTCACCTCTGCCTGTGACCAGGAGCCGTCACCAGTGGGTCAGGCCGGAACAGCAGTGATTTTATTTTCCTTTTCATTTCAAACAGATTGTGTAGCCCTTAGGGTGAAGGGGGTGGTAGAATGAAGTGAGGGGCTGGGGAAACTAATTATGTCTTTCTCCAGGCCTGAGCTGGTTAATATGGAACTGTCACTGGGCCGATCCTTCCCCGGGGCAGAAAAGCTGCCCAAATTCCTTCTTTCTCCTACTGTGCTCTTGGGAGTTGAAACCTTTTGGGGTTTTGCCAGCTGGAGAAAAACAGCACGGAAAATCCAGGCTGAGGGGCATCATGGCTCTGAAATGGAGCCCTGGATTCTGGTGGTCAATGTGACAGTCTCACTCTAAGCAGCCCAGCCTACCCTCCTCCAGTTCAGGCCTGGTGCTGCAGGAGAGGCAAGAAGGGCTTGGGAGTCACAGGTTGACTCTAACCTGGGTGCCGTGCATTGCCGATGCGATGAGCTAGACACTGCCAGGGCATCTGGGACTGGAAGCAGATTGCCATTTCCTCCCTGGCAGGGCAGGCTCAAGAAGGGTCACGGGGACTGTGAACCTGCTTTGCTTTAGTGATCCTGACATGGAGGCTCAGCCAGGTGTGTGGCAGGGTCATTGCCCTTTCACCAGAGGAGACCACATGGGATGAAGAATGAACCAGACAGCTAGGCATACTTTTAAATGAATTTATAGGGGCTGGAGAGAAGGTTCAACAGTTAAGAGCACTTGCTGTTCTTACAGAGGACTTGATTTTGGTTTCCAGCATTCACATTGGCAGGCTCCAGGGAATCCAATGCCCACTTCTGACACCTGCAGGTAGCCACACTCACATGCACAAGCCTACATACATATGTACACACACACGCACACACACACACACGAGTTAAAAATAAATCTCAAATGGATTTATAGTTTAAACCAATGTCTTAGTTCATCTCAACTACTATAACAAAATACCCTAAACTGGTTGGCTTATAAACAACTGAAACTTATTTCTCCCAGTTAGGGAGATAGGAAGTTGAAAGTCTAGGCATTGGCAGCTCCCCATTTGCTGCGAGTCTGATTTCTTGTTCACAGAGGGTATTTTCTCACTTTGCATGGTGGAAAGGTCAAAGCAGCCCTCTCTGGTCCCTTTTATAAGGACATTTGACCTATTCATGAGAGCTCTTCCCTTGAGACCCAGGCTCCTTCCAAAGGCCAAACCTAACACCATCATCTATAGGTTGGGATTTCAGCACATGAGCTTTGAGCATACAAACAAAACACCTGGATGGTAGAGAGAGAAGGGTTCCATACAGATGAGTGAGACAGCCTGCTCAGTCTCCAGGTAGCAAACTTGCCCTGCTCAGCACTAACTCCAACTCCAGTGCTCACTGTCTCTCTTCCCATGGATCCTGTGGCTCTTTAGCCCAGGATCCATGCTGTCCCTGGCCAGATGTCTCAATTCAATAAAGGGACTGGAGAGGCAGCTTCATGGTTAAGAGCATTTGCTGCTCTTGCAGGGGAACTAGCACCATACAGTGGCTTACAACCACTTGTAACTTGAGTTCCAGGAGACCTGATGCCCTCTTCTGGCCTCTGTGGGCATTGCACACACACGGTGCACTTACATACATGCAGACAAAACACTCATACATATAAAATAAAAATTTAAATCCAATAAAGAGTCATGTATCTTTTTAAGGATATAACAAAGATTTTAAATACTGACAGAAGCATTTAGAAATCTAGCCTTTGGGACAGCAGGAATGTCATGAGTGTTCAGCTTGGGCACAGGCTCAAGCAGTTAGGCAGATGTTCATTTGGAGGCGGTTGATCACCTGCTAGCTGAGGGGATGGGGCTGTGCGTCGTTTCAAAACCGATTTCCCTGGGGACCTCACAGGCTGATTTTAGGAAAATGAGGGAATGAAGTCTCACAGACAGTCCTGTTTGCATCTCTCAACTTTGTTAGGTCACGTTCTTTGCTTTATCTATACATCAAAGGGGTGTGTGTGTGTGTGTGTGTGTGTGTGTGTGTGTGAGATGAATGGGTTTGTGCTTCTTCTGTGGGTGTAGGTGTGTATGCACTTGTGTGCACAGGTATAGAGGCTAGATGTCAACCTCAAGTGTTGTTTCTCAGGTAACATCCACAGTGTTAGTTTTTAGATTATTTATGTTTATTTTATGTGTATGAGTGTTTTGTCTGCATGCATGTAGGTGCACCACATATGTGCAACGTCTATAGAGGTCAGAGGAAGGTGTTGGATCTTGTGGAACTGGCGTTACAGGTGGTTGTTAACTGCCATATGGGTGCTGGGAACTGAACGTGGGTCCTCTACAAGAGCAGCCGGTGCTCCTAACCTCTGAGCCATCTCTCCTGCCCCTGCTCTGTGGTTTTTAGGACAGTGCCTCTCACTGGTGAGGCTGGCTGGTCAGCAAGCCCCAGGGATCTGCCTGTCTCTGCTTCCTCAGTGTTGGGATTATGAGAACTCACCACTATGCCTGACTTTTAAAAAAATGGGTTCTGAGGCTCAAACTCAGGTCTTTATGCTTGTAAGACAAGCACTTTACTTAATCAGTCATCTCTCCAGCACCATGCACCAAAACTTTATCTGAGAAATTCCTGGTCTTTGGAGAGAGAGAACTCTCTAGACTGAATGTGGAGGTGGTGACTTGGCATGCAGCCTATTTCCAGCCTCAGAGGATGGGTGTGACTCATGGACATGGCAAGACTTAGTCTTGGCTGTTGGGTGCTATTTGTTTGGTGCCCAGTTCTCGCTGTGTTGAATTCTCATTAGAATTAATTGATTGTCCTTGGAGACGCACCAAATACAAATTGAGACAGTGAATGGGAAGATACAGCTTAGAACTTCTCCTTTCAAAGGAGACACTGCATCAGCGGGAATCTCTGACTTCTCAGGGGAAGCACTCTGGTGTATTCTCCCATGTTATTTGGGATGAACTAGGTTCAAATATTTTCCTATGCATGCTGTCTCCAGAAACCATCTACATAAGTCATAAATTTGAGTATCTCTATTGTTTACTGCCTATATTGACACCCATACATGAAAGCCGAACAGAGCCCTTGCTGAACCAAATGCCCGTTATTTTTAATTTAGGAAATATGGTCCCAGCAAAGCAAGCAGAGCCAGCTGTTCTGCAAGGGCAGCTTTTTTTTTCAGTACAAATCACCCGGGGTGAAGAGAGGCAGTTCTGGAATGGCAGTGTTCAGGGTACTGTGTGTCCTCTTCCCAGGGAAACAGCACAGCCAGCGAGACTTACTAAAAGAAAACTGCCATTTATTGTCCCTGGAAGCTGTCCTAAGGGCACAGATGAGGGATGACTTACTGAAGAAAACCTAAATTTTAGTGAGAACACACAAATGTGAGGTCACATTTGAGCTGTGACCCGTTCCCTTCCCCTCCTCATCTCAGAGAGACAGGGTGCTATTCTGAGCTTGTGTGGACAGGAGAAGAGCCTCTTTTTCACTCCAGCTTTTACCCTGAGGCTGCATTTTCTCTCCCTAGTCAGGGCAGGTTGCTGGTATTTCTTATCTGTGTGGCTGGCGTTCCCGTCTACCAAAACATGACTATGTTGTCTTCTGCGGTCTGCATGGTGGAACTTCCGCCTTAAGCTGAGGACCCTGGGGTCCTGGTTGCTGCCATGCTGGCTCAAAAGCAGGATGGAAGTTCCATGGTAGAGGCAGTCGAAGAATACCAGTGGGTGCCATCGCACCCACCCAGCACCCCACTCACGCAGCAGAGACATGGCTCTGGTGGGGAGGCACTCCCAGCTCTAACTCCAGGGCAGTGGTGTGAGAATTCTGCATGTACTAGAGACAGGCTGTAAGAATTCAGATCTCAACAGTTGCCCCTGAAGACTGACTTTATTCAAAACAGAATTCAAAGAAGTTCAAGCCAACCCTATCATAAACTAGATACTCAAAGCAAGCCTCAGAGACTGGCCTCAGAGGCAACCTTGTATAAAAAGGACCCAGTTTAATTGGACCAGAGTGTGGAGCGCTCTATGACTAAAAGCAATGTAGCACAAAAGAAAAAATGAAGCAACTGGGTGACAGTGGAAGCGAACAGCTGAGTGTGATGCCAGTAGGGCCGACCAACTTGAACCTTAACAGGGAGAGAAGCAAAAGGGACTGTCATCTCAGAGAGCCCAAGGGAAGGAATCAGGAACACTGTGCACATGGCTGAGGTTAGGACCAAGGACTGACATCAGAGACTCTACACTGTAGGGAAAAGTCTTTCCCGACGTAGTCCATCCAGAGCACTAAACAAGTGAACAGGCAAGTCTTTGATAGGGGAGGAGGTAAGGAGTGGTTGGTATCCAGGGTGATTACAGTATCTAATATAATCTACAGTGTCTGATTTCTGATGAAATCCTGAGTTATCAAAGACACATGAACATGTGATCCCCACACAGGAGCAAAGTAGATAGCAAAAATTACTTTTGAGGGAATTTGGATGCTGGACTTACCATAAAAAGATGTCAAAGTCATCAGTATAGATTTGCTCAAGAACTAAAGGATGCTAGACTGAAAGAATGGAAGCAAAGTGTCACACACTGTCTTAGCAGATAATATCACATTAACAAGAAACAAGTAGAAGTCCAAGCTTGAGAATACAAACAAACAAGCAAAAAAAGAAATCATGAAGACTTTCCTGGGGCGCCTAAAATATATTTAAGCAGGAGGAAATATCAGTAAACTTGACAGATCAATAGGGATCAAAATGTGAAGAAAGAGAGCAAAATAGAGAAAAATGAGCAGAGCTTTGGAAAAATGGGAGGCAATATTAAGTACACCAATATTATATGTAATGAGAGTAGCAAAATAAGAGAAAATGCAGAAAAAAACTGAAAAATAATAACTGATTACTTCCTGAATTTGATGAAGTTTATAAACCTTCATATGCAAGAAGCTCAGCTTGGGCCAGCGAGATGGCTTAGAGGGCAAAAGCTCTTGCATTCAAGGCTGATGACCTGCACCTGATCCATGGTGGAAGACGAGAACTGACTCCCAACGTTGTCCTCTGACCTCCATACATGTGCCAGAAGACAGCATCTTCAACAAATGGTGTGGGGAAAACTGAATATCTACATGTAGAGGAATGGAGCTAGATTCCTATCTCTTACCCGACACAAAAATCAATTCAAAATGGACTTTAATAAAAGGTCTGCACCTTTGAAACTTTGGGGAAAATGCGAGGAAAACACTTCAAGATAAAAGCATGGGCAAAAATTTTTCAAAAAGGATGCTAATAACTCAGGAAATAGTTACCAGAACTGACAAATGGACTTGAATGAAATTAAAAAGATTATTCACAGGAAACAAAAAATGAACAATGAAGAGATGGTAGAATGAGAGAAAACACTTGTTAGCTATACCTCTGATGGGTGCCAATATCTAGAATATGTAAAGAACAGACAAACACCACAGAAAGCAAATAAGCTCATCAGTAAATGAGCAGTCAGCAGAAGTTCTCAAAAGATGATATACCAGGAGTGCTGGTTGCTCTTGCAGAGGACCTGGGTTTGGTTCCCAGCCCACACTTGGCAGCTAACAACCACCTATAACTCTAAATTCCAGGGAATCCAATGCCTTCTTCTGGCCCCCATGGGTATTGCACTCATAGGTGCACTTACATACATGCAGACAAAGCACTCATAAATATGTACCTTTAGCCAATAAGTATATGAAAAACATTCAACATCACAAACCACTAGGAAAATGTAAATGAAAACGGCATTGAGATTTTATCACCCATCAAGAAAATAAATGCTGGTGAGCATTCAAGAGATAAAGGCACCCTTAGTGTAAGCTAGTCCAACCACTATGGACATCAGTGTGGAGGTTCCTTAAAAAACAAAACAACCCCTATGAATAGAATTACTGTACAATCCAACTGTACCATTCATGGGAATATACCACCAAACGAATCAATGTCAACAAACCACAAGGATACCTACACATGCATACTTATGTGTGTCATTATTTGCTATAACCAAGTTATAAATCAGCTTAGATGTCTTATCAGTACATTAATGGATAAAGAAAATATGGTTACATACACACAACTGGGTATGATTCAGCCAGAAAGAAGAATGAAATTGGGTCCAGGATGTATCTCAGTGGTAGAGCACTTGCCTAGCACGCATGAGCCCTTGGTTCAGTCCTCAGTACTGAAAACCAAAGCAGAGTGAAGTCATTGGAGGGAGACTGCAGATCATCATATTATGTAAAACAAGCAGAATCAGAAGGACAAATGCTGCATGTTTTTCATATATGTGGACCCTAGATTGTATGTCTGTGTATACATACATATGGCATGGAAGAAGGGAGACTGGGAATAGGAATGGACTGGTGGAAAGGGAAGAAAGCAGAGAGTAAGACAAAGGTGATCAAAGTTCATGATATAGTTGAAGGAAAATGTCACCAAACCCACCACGCTGAACAATGAGTATGTGAAAGCAAAATGGATTCGTTACTAGATAAACAGAATTTGTTGCTACTAAACCCAGATTACAATAAATATACATGATGCTATTCAAATGTGACAAAGGACAGTCATTTGGACTCTCACACATGGTATCACTAAGGGAAATTGTAGAGGCAATAATATGATTTGTATAGTATCCTTTTAAACTTATTTAGGACCGTGTTACATGAACAATATGCAGATAATTATATTTGTAGGCCTAAAATATAGAATTGTGTATTTTAGTAAGACACAGTGATAGCACAAAGGAGGCAGGAAAGTGGGGAGAAGACACTGGTACTATGTAGGAGGAGAATTTGTGTATTTCACTACAATTAATTGAATGGATGTGGATGAATTCAAATGCATGTTATAATCTTTAGACTGACCACTAAGAAAATAATTCAAGAACTATATGTAAAATGTTTTCACCACACAAAAATAAAATATATGGGAAGTAATTGATTTGTTAACTAACTTTAATATTTAATAATGTATAACATAGCAAAACATTTTGCACCATACATAGGTACAATTTTTGTCACCTACGAACTTTGTAACTAGTCATTTACAAAGATGGGGAAAGAAATAGAGTTAAAAATCACTGAAGATATTAAAACATACAAGAAAATATTCACCTAGTGCATAAAACGATAGTAAAGGGACTAGAGGAACAAACAATATGTAGGACAGAAAATAAAAGGTAAAATTATAGATGGAAATCCATATATTTCAATAATATTAAATGTGAGTGTATTAATCTATCCAGTCAAAATATAAGAGATTGTCAAATTGGAAGAAAATACAAGATGCAACTATAGGAGTCACACATTTGATTTGAAAAAAAAAAGAATTTGAGAGAAGAATGGAAAAAATGTACCTTGTAAACAGAAGCCCCAGGAAACCTGGAGTAGCTGTACAAATGTTGGCCAAATTAAAGTAAATCAATGTTACTAGAGATGAATAAAGACATTTTTTTAGCAATAAAAGTTTTAGTCAGTAAAGAACATGTAGAAATTATCCCCCACCGCATTTTTATATATCTGTAATCTTAGTCTTCTGACAGTTTTACATTGCTATCATGTAATCACCTAGACTGCTGGGCTGGGGTTGTAGCTCAGTGGTAGAATACTTGCCTTGCATGTGATTACAATCTCCAATATTGTCTAAAACAAAAAAATTAAAAGTTAGTTAAATGTTATAAAAAAGAACATGTAGCAATTATAAACACATATGTATCTAACAACAGAGTCCCAAAATACATGAAATAAAAAGTGGGAAAAAATTGAATGGAGAAATAGTTAAACAATAATAAGTTGGAAATTTCAAAATTTTATTTAAATGAGTAGAACAATTAAGCAGACATACAACATACAGGGCACATCAGATTTGAATAAAGCTACAAGCTAGCGAGACCTAATAGCCATCTGTAACTCTCTCTGTTTAATAACGGCAGAGTGTACATTTTTCCTCAAGCACACATGGAACATTCCCCAGGACAGACCATATTGCTAGATCATAAAACAAGCCTGGCAGATCTCAGAGGATTTAACTCAAATAAAATACATTCTCTGATCACAGAGAATGAGATTTGAATCCATACTAGAAGGAAATCTGGGAAATTAAAAACATATATAAATCAAACTAAATAAAGAAAAAGTCAAAAAGGAAATTACAAACTAGTATAAGCTAAATGAAAATGAAAACACGAAGCACAAAACAAGCAGCCAAAGTAGAGCTTAGAGGGAAATAATTAGCTACAGTTAGAATCGACTTAACACAACATTTGAACATTAGAAAATGCTGTTATGATGCCCAAGACTTTGCGCGCTTGTTTAAAAAGTAAAGTTAAACAGAAGAAAGCTCTCAAATCAGCAACCTCACTGTAGTAAGTTAAGAAAGGGCCTTTTAGAAAAGATATCCAAGGTTAGGCTGTACCATGGTTGAGTTCTGATGAGGGCTATCTTCTTGTAGACTGCTGATTTCTCTGTGTCCTCACATGGTGGGAAGGGCTAATTAGCTCTCTGGGGTCTCTTATAAAAGAGTACAAATCCCACTTGTAAGGGAGAGCCTTCATGACCCTAAGGCTCAACTTCCTTAAGCCATCAGTTTGATGAGTAGATTTCAGTGTATGAATTTCGAGGGAACAGCTGAACATAAAAAAGGGCCAATCGCTTTGGAAAACAGGGTTGCGCAGGACTTTAGACATAGAGTTAGCACGTGACGCAGTAGTTTCTCTTCTAGATGTGAACCCGAGGTAATTAATATTTTATGGGGCTGGAGAGATGGCTCAGTAGTTAAGATCACTTGTTGCTCTTGCAGAGGCCCTAGCTTTGGTTCCCTGCACCCACATGCCTCACAACTACCTGTAACTCCGGTTCCAGGGAATCTGACATCCTTTTCTGACCTCCCCAGGCATGATGCAGCACAGATGCACTTGCATACATGTAGGTAATACATTCATACTCATGAAATAAAAATAAAAGTTTTAAAAATTCAAAAAATATTTTTATCACAGTTACGTTTTTTGTTATTTGATTTTTGAGACAGGGTCTCCCTGTAGCCCCAGCTGGCCTGGAACTTACTATATAGACCAGGCTGGCCTTGAACTCACAGAGATCCACCTGCCTCTGCCTCCCGAGTACTAGGATTAAAGGTGTGAGCCACTATGCCTGGCACATAGTTATCTTTTATTTATCAAAATAATGTTTTTATTAACTGTGAATTTCATACCATTTTTTTTCAACTCCCCATCCCCTCTCAGGTCCACTCCCATCTCCCTGCCTCCCCTAACTTTGTCTCCTCTTTTTCAATAAAAACTCATTGAGTCCAGTTTGTGGTCCCCAAAGACTCCTGGGTGTTAGTCCATCCTCTGGCATGTGGTCAATCTACCAAGGCCCCGCTCTTAAAGAAAACAGACTCTCTCTCTCTCAGCAGCTATCAGTTGCCAATAGCTTCTCAGGGGTGAGACTTCATGCCCATCTCCCCTCTCCATGCTGAGATTTTGTCTGGTTTGAGCTTGTTGAAGTCTTGTGCACGCTATCACAACCACTGTTGAGTTCATGTGTGCAACTGCCCTGTTGTATCTGCCTTGGGGTGGTAGGATTTTTTTTTTCATGTGTGTCTGTGAAGTAGTAGGTATTGAACCTAGGGCCTGTGCATGCTAAGCAAGCATTTTAGCACTGAGTTACATCCCCAACCCTTGCTTTTCAATACAGGGTCTCACTGTGTAGCCCAGGCTGGCCTCAACTAGCAGTCCTGACTTGGCCTTCTGAGTGCTCAGATCACATGTATGTATCACACTCCTGGATGAAATGTAGCAGTTTTTAATTTATTTTTATTTTTTATTTTTATGTGTATGAGTGTTTTGCCTGCCTGTATGTAAGTGTACCATGTGTGTACAAAGTCTGTGGAGGCCAGGAGAAGGTGATGGATCCCTCGGAGCTGGAGTTACAGACCATTGTTAGCTGCCATGTGGGCTCTAGGAACTGAACCCTGGTCCTCTGCAAGAGTAACCAGTGCTCTTAACTGCTGAGCCATCTCTCCAGTTTCCAGGGGTAGCATTTTTATGTCATGGGTGTTCTGGCTGTTTCCAATGATCTGCTTGGTTCCCTAAGAAGGAACTGTGGTCTCTGCCCTCACTCTGAGCACAGAGCAGTTTTCTGGGCTTGTGCTTGACTTAAGGGCTTGCATTGTATGAAGTGAGGTGAGGGCATGGACCCTGCAGGGGTCCATGGAAGAACTGGAGGGAATTTACCCTTTGCTTGGCTGGAAGAGCCTTTTGGCATTGGGAAGGATTGAGGATTCAGGCATTATCTACAAGTCAGTCTATTTCCTTGTAGGAACAGCATGTCAATATGTTTTTGTCTGCTTGACAATGTGTGGGAAACATCTTTGGGTATTTTTTTTTTTTGTAACTGTGCATATAATTTCTTAGTATTTTACTTCCGGGCATTGATTAAAGGTTCTCTGTCTCTTTAGAGTCATTAAATAGAAAAATGTCCTCTGGAGACAGATTGATGGTGTTTCTAAGAACTTGCTTAGAGAAACTGGAATCTCCTTAACTTGCTGAAAAGTTTGTTTTGGCTTGTGCCAAATAGATATTAACAGCTGACATTTACTGAGTGTTTATTATATGCCAGGTACCACGGTAAATGCTATGCACAAATTATCTCACTCTGTCTTCCAAAAAACAATCTGAGATAGCTATCATTATTTCCCTTAAGGTTTCCAATGTTAAATAATATAATTAGGGTCATTCAGCAGGTAATAGAAAAGATACCAAATCCACATGGTCTGACCCAGATATGTGTGCCACATCAAACCCGGAATACTTAACATCTTGTAGCATCTGTTCACATAGGTGTTGGCTTCCAGGAGAACAGGCACAATCTCAGAGTGTCAAATCTGGTAATATGTATTTTGGTTCCTTCAAAGAATACAGGAGTCTACAGCATATCTGTGTTCATTGTGTTTCTATCTGCAATGAAGAGAACGCACTTCTGTGCCTGGGTTCACTTTCTTTGCTCACCCACGTTTACCCCGAAGGGACTGTTCCATGAAGTTTTGAAATGAAGGTAGCGTTCATTGGTGGGCTGCTTTCCTCACAGGCAGAATGACTGAGGTTGAACACATAAAGATGGAAGGGAATGCCAGGCTGCCATGGTCTCCCTCACTACTTGCCTGTCAAACCAGAAGGGGGTGATTAGAATAATTTTCTCTTCACAGATGAAGAACCTGAGCTGCAGTGATGAAAGGGAACTCAGTGAGGTTCATTCAAGTTAGTTAAACATATTGGGCCAAGTACCACGCTAAGTGCTTTACCTTCACGATCCCAGTCAGCCTTGACGACAACCTCACTGAGCAGTCTGTTTTACCAAGGAGGACAAGATGGCATTACTTTCTGCAGCAAGCAAACGCCTGACAGAGCAGCTTGAGAGAGAAAGGATTATTCCATTCAGTCTGTCAATGGTGAGGAAGGCATGCTATGGGGAGCACGTGACTGGGATGCTCACATCTAGACGGACAGAAGGCATAGAGGAGTCAGGAAGTAGGACAGGGCTATGACCCTCAAGGCTTGCCCCCAGCAGCCCACTTCCCTCAGACCATGCCTCTGAGGGGTTCCAACCCGGAACAGTACCACTAGCTGGGGCCCAAGTGTTCAAACACAGGATGCCATGAGGGGGCAGTGTATATCCAAACCATAGTGCAGAAGCAAGTTGGAGAGTGATATCCCACCAGTGTGTTCACTGGGTAGACAGGAGGAGCCTTCTGACTAATGGGTGCCTGTTTTAGCTGGAGTGAAGAAAGCTGATTGCAGGCCCAACTTCTAAACCCTAGTGCCTTTAACCAGTGGGAATGTATTCCTTACTCTCAGTGAGGAACATGGAAGCTCCACTGGTGAGTTGGATAGAAGCCTTCCTTCTACCCAAGGACACGATTTTGGGTGGTGCAGCCTTCTAGAGATCAGTTCACATGGAAAGGGAACATGGAGAATCTCATGGAGGTCTCCGTGGGTCAGCCCTAGAAGCAGAGCATGTAATTACTGCCATATTTTATTGGCAGGAACTCAATCACATGACACCACAGGGCCACAAGGGAAAGTGGGAAATGGAGTGAACACATGGCAGTCATGTCACATGACCATGATGTACAGTTGTTATATAGAATCACTTGCTGCATGACCATGACAGTGTTCTGACTGATGATAAGCTGTGTAAATCTCAATGGTCCTGTAAGACTGCATCACCTGCTGGGGTTCCAGCAGTGCTGGTCTGTGTGAGCAGGCCCTATGCTATCAATACCATACCACCTCCTATGCACTTCTTAATATCTCTCTCTGTCTCTCTGTCCTTAAGTAGTGCACTAGTATATTTCAATGTGGTGCTTAAGCTAAGGCACAAACCCAGCAAGTAGCAGAGCCAGGAACAGTTCCCAGGTCTGTTTAACTTTGGGCTTGGATTCTCTGCAATGTCTCTCACGCTCCTCCGAAGGACAATCCCAAATCTGTGCCTCTGGACACAAAGGGCGCTCTGTGTGATGAGGTGGTTCTGGTCCCAGCAGTTCTGTGGACTGTCTTCTATGTTGCTGCCATCTCTGTGCCCAACCACGGGCTAGGGAAACTCTGGAGTGACGAATTGTTCATTGAGGATTTTTGTGAGCAGCTGTCTCAGGGTCAGGCCTGTCAAGCCCTGGGCTTATGTGGTGCTCAGGGGCTCTGCTGGGAGTGATCGACGATTGACAGACTGTGTCATTCTTCCTGGGCAGACTTGGCTGCCATTAGCATTCATCAAGCCTGTAAGTCTTGTTGGACAAATGAGCTGTTTGAAGGCTTTTAGAAAAACAAAACACAAAAACTGCTGAATGTTTCTCTTGGTTAAAGCTTCTAGAGTATGGAGCTAACAGTTTCCCATGCTTGTTGAGAGCCAAGGGGGAGCCGTGGAATGGTGTTTTCCTTTGGGGACATGTTTGCAAGTCAGTTTTTAGCAATGTCACTAAACGTGAATATGAACTTGGACTGTGGTATTTGCCATATTTGGTAAAGGGCATTGTTTCCTCTCTCTCTCTCTCTCTCTCTCTCTCTCTCTCTCTCTCTCCCTCCACCACTCCCTCCCTCTCTCCCTCTCTCTCTCTCCATCTCTCTTCTCTCTCTCCTGTCTCTCAGTTTCTCTCTAGACCTTGTTTGCTCTGAGGAACGTCAGTGTGCTTCTCTCTTTGAAGAATGTTGGATCCTCTTCCGCTGCTTCCTCACTGGTCTATCCTATGCATGAACCTCAGCCCCACTCCCTTCCAAACTTCTCCTCCTCCTTCTCCTATGGCAGTCCTCAGGGAGAAGTATCTGAATATTGAGGTCCAAGCACATGATCCCTTCATAAAGGATTTGGGGTCGGTTCATTTTCTCCTGTCAACTGGGAAGGCAGTTCTGAGCACGGGGTTTTCATGTGTGCAGTTATTCCTGCGTTCATGTCTTGGTGTACTTGCCAATTCTTTCTGTATCATGCTGAGCTGTGCAATTGTTGCTGCTTCCTCAGACCTGGGTAGAAAGTGGCCTTGTAGGTATAGCTCTAAGGGATACAGCTTGTTTGACGGTGATGACGTGCGTTTTGGGAGGTTTCCCAGGCTCATATGTCCAAGAGATAGTAGCAGATAAGATCTATTCTGATCAAAAGGCAGAGTGGTGAGGTACAAATCACAAGTCACTTTCAGTAAATCCTGAAGCTGGCATTTGGGGCTCCAGAGAGGGGGCAACTTCTCTGTGTCCCTCAGCCTTGGAGCCTGGCTCAAGTGAGGCTTTTTTTTCTTTTCTTTTTTGCTTAATGCATGTCTGAGTCTTCAGCACTAGACTTGGGAGAAGAGGATTGGTTAAGATGTTGGACGGTAAGGAAGAAGAGACACTGCTGAGTCTAGCTAGTATCTGTGTGACCCACGGGGAGAATTCAGGACCAGTTGACAGTGGTAAGAATTGACTCAGCTCACAGGAATCGAGGTACAGCTTGCTTCCCTCCCTCTCTCCCTCCTTCCTCCCTCTCTCCTATTCCTCTTCCTTCCTCCCATGAGTCTACTGATTTAATCCACAGACATTTAGAAGATACTCACTAAATGTTAGATTCCATGCCACATGATCAGAGTAACACAAAGGGGACCATGTAGTCTCTTCCTACAGAAAGCTCACCGTCCAATATGGGGGTGAATGCTTGGTTGGATGGCTGCAGTCCATCACCAGGGTGGAATGTGGTGAGTGCTGTGGGAAGGTGAGCATGCGCTGTCAGGTGGATTGGCAGGTGGGAAGAAGAGGGTCACTTGTGGACGAGCAGATGTATAGGGACATTTCGGGGGGGGGTCCTACAGAAAGAAGTGTTTGAACTGAGTACCCAAAGATGTATTGAATCTCATGTATAAAACATTGTGGAAAGGATTAGGAGCCTCAGCCGGAAAGACCTGTGTGTATAAAGGTACGGGAGTGGAAAAGCTGAGGGTTTCCAGCATGTCTCTGTGACGATCGATTGGTGGAAACACGCCACTCTTTGTCAGTGCGGCAGAGGTGCTCTCTTCATTTCTCCCTCTGAAAGATTACTGCATTGAGTTCACACTGTTCTTGGGGATTGTGGAAGTGGTCTGTGAACTGGTCTGTGTGGGACCAGGTCAGGGGCGGGGCTCGGCCAGCTGTTGCCTTTTTCTTCTTCTTTCATCTTGAGCACCCAACAGCAAAAGCAGAGGGACACACTGCCATGAAGTTGTCTGGCTACAGGCCAGTTTGAGGTTTCTGGCTGTCTTATCCTAGGATATAACTTCTGAAGCAGCAGTGGTGAGGATGTTCGAGTTTAAGCATCTGCCTCAGTTTTTCCCATACCAGGGCATTCACTTGTTTGACTGGGGCTCGTCCTGCAGAGCCGGGAATGGGTCTGTCTTTCCTAGACTGGGCTTCTGACATGGCTGCTGCTGTTGCCATCTTGTGGTGAAGTGGGGAGGCCCCCCGCAGCCACCTCTTGCAGCTGTCACTGATTTGATATGTAGAGTTGTTGCTCAGATCTACCTTACTGAAGGGGCCACACTCTGTGGAGTAATAGCATGGTATCAGAGTATGGACTGCTCCCTCCAGAGTCATGCTGAAGTTTGTGATGGTTAATGGTTATTGTCAGCTTGACTAGCTTAGAATGATCATGGAAATATGTCTGAGTGTGCCAGGGGGGTGTTTCCAGAAAGGTGTCATTGAGAAAGAAAGACGCACCCTGTATGTGGGTAGCACCAGACCATGGGCTGGGGATCTGGACTGAATAAAAAAGGATAAAGAGATCTGAGCACCAGCTTTCATCTCTCACTGCTTCCTGACTGTGGCCACAATGTGACCAGCTGCCTCACGCAGTATAGCGTTTAATCTCCATTGTGAAATATTAGGAGAAGTTTAATCTGACCATGGTGCTTAAAGTTGAGGTCCTTAGGGAGTGACCAGAATTAGATAAGGTTTTCAAAGAGGAGACTCAATAACTGCGTCTTGTTGGCTTTCTCTAATGCGTCCTTCCCATCTCCCACCATGGATCCCTGTGCTACTGTTGGACTCTCTGCCAACAAAGAGGCCAAATCAATTGGCCACCTAACCTGGGACTTTCAGCCCCTGAAACTGAGATTCATATCCTCCCTCCCTCCCTCCTCCTTCCCTCCCTCCCTCTGTCCTCCCTCCCTCCCTCCCTCCCTCCTCCCTCCTTCCTCCTTCCCTGGTGTTCACCCTTCTGGAAGGCTGCCTTCTTCAACCCTCAAATTGTCTCCAAGTTTTCTCATCCTGGGAGAGTGAGCCCACAAAAGTTGATTAAAAAATATAACCAACTGCTGTGCCATTTCTCAGGGCTAGAGCTCAGTGCTGGGGACCCCTGTAGGGCCCAATAGTTACTGCCAAGATGCTACTTCTTGAGAGGTGGTATTGGGTACTGAGGAGGGGCTAGGATAGTGGTGGGCGCTTCTCAAGTGACTTGAGGGAACAGATTTTTACTACATAGTAAGAAATTATTTCAGCGTTTTCAGAACTGGGATTGTTGGGGCAGAACATTCCAACTAAATAGCAACCCCAAAACAAACAAATGAAAATTTGTTAAATTAGTTCTGATTCTTTATGGCCCAGGACACTTCTATGCTTTTGAAAATTATCAAAGACTTCAAAGAAGATTTAAAAAATGTAGATTACTTCTATCACTATTTGCCATAATGGACATGTAAACTGAGAAAATGTCAAAACCATTATTTATTATTTAATAATGGAAATAACAAGTCCAATACATGACACTGGCTGCTTTCACAGGAGAGTGAGAAAGAGCTAGAGACTTCTGGTCTACCTGAGCTGCTGTAACAAATGCCATAGGTGAGGTGGCAGATAAGCACAGACATTTGCTCTTCAGCTCTGGACTGGGACGTCCAAGGGTGAGGCACTGGCAGATTTGGTGTCTGGTGATGGCCCACATCCTGGGTCTTGCTAGTGTGTCCTCACATGGTGACAAAGATGGAGGAACCTCTAGGGCTTCTTTAGTAAGGAGTCTAATCCTGTTCATGAAGCCTCTGCTCTTCCATCATAGAGGGGATAAGGTTTCAACATACGGACTTGACAGGGCAGGGGTGCGAGGCACAAACATTCAATCCGCAGCAATTTTCAAATTCCAAAACATTTTATTGAGAAGAATGACATCATATGATATTTTTACAGGTCTCTTTCATGCCTTGTTTAGCAGGAGAAAGCTGGAGTGTTATATCTGCCCTGGCTTCAAGCGACTGTGCTAAGTTGAATGTACTGTTTTGGTTGAAGTTTATGAATCAGGTTCAGGAGAAAAAAAATTAATAGCCTTTTCTGATAACTGTGAATATTCTTATCTGATACAAGACCTGAACTAGAAAAGTCATGTGTTTTAGAGGCTGGTTGTGGTATAGAGTCCATTTAATACAATGGATAATTTGTACTCAGTTACATTAAACTTCTTTGGTCCTGGGGGATGGAGAGAAGGCGACAGGTGCAGCAGACCCAAGTTCAGTTCCCAGCACCCATGTTAGGCAGCTCACAACCCCCTGTAACTCTAGCTCCCGGGGATCAGATGCCCTCTTCTGGCCTCCACAGGGATCTGTACTCATGGACAGATCATGTGCACCTATTGACAAAAACACACACCTATACACATAAATAAAATAACAATAAAGACAAGTCTTTAAAGTCCACTCATCCTTTTTGTCCTCTGAAGTGTGTATCTTTTACCCAGATACGATTTTGAAACATGATGCATTGTTCCTTTGGAAAAGTTGCATGATTCCATAGTCACTCAGACCTGGATGAGGATGAGTCTGTTGCTGCTAAGCCCATGTATTCATATCATTATTGATAAAATCGGGTGTCTTTAAATACTGCAGATGCCCTCAAGCTCTCACAGTGGTTGGGTACAGTTTTGAAAAATTCTGAGAGTCTGGGTTTTGTCTTTGGTGAAAAATACTATCAGTTATTTCCCTTGAAGTGACAGACTTTTGAGACAAGCCTGCTGGATTCCCAAGTTTGAATAATTTTGCTCTATGAATTGTTCCACCATGTGGCAAGAAGGCCATGAAAACATGGCCAGCTCAGGTTGAAACTCAGCCAGGTAAGTGCTTTTTCTTGAAACAACCGCCACACTGAAGTGTGCAGCAGATGTGTACTCTGTGTGTGTAGGTGTGTGGGTATGCGTGTGTGTGTGTGTGTGTGTGTGTGTGTGTGTGTGTGAATGCAGGCATGCATGCTTCTCGGCAGTGCCAGCAGGAATAATTCACATGGTGGTTCATTGCCATCTTTCTACCCAGCTCACCCAAGAATTTCAAGAGGCAAAGAGCTCTGTGTGGGGGTTTAACTGAAGCCTTGCCTTTCTATCCCTCCACAGTCAGCCATGCTCCCATGTTCCTGTGAGTGCTGGCTACATCTCTGCGGCTGAGAACAGGACTCAGTGGCCCCTGGGCATCTTCCATGAACTTCCCAACTGCTGGGATTCTGATGGCCCCAGGGTTCCTGTTTACTTGATTTTCCTTTTCTCAGATTCCACCATGCCAGCTGTCGTGTGTGTGTGGTGTGTGTGTGTGTGTGTGTGTGTGTGTGTGTGTGTGTGGTGTGTCCTCCTCCCCTTCCTGAACAAGACTTCCAGGCTTTTCCTGGTGTAATTTGGTGTCTGTATTCAGGCTTCCTGTCCCCAGTTGTTGGCTGATTGCTTGCTTCAATTTTATTGTCTCTGGCCATCTTGTCCTGTCATTTGGAACCAAGTCCCCTGGAATCCCAGGAGCCACTTCCCTGCTTCCTTTTGGCATCCCCCTGTGCCACTTTCTTTCTCCTTCCTGCCTGATCACATTCTTCCTTAGCCAGATCATCCCATAATGCCCTCCATTCTGGGTTCTGGGGTTCTGCTGCCCTCTCAAGAGTTTTCCTCACCTCCATTTCATCAGGTGTGACGTTGTGCCATCAGCTGGTGGTAGTGGGGTTGCTCAAGGCAAAGGCTCCCTCCCTTGGGTCACTTGTGGGGATTGAGATCACGTATTCCATACAGGCAGTACTTTGTTTCAGACATCTCTGTCTTTCTCTCCCAGCTCAGTGAATGCCTGGTACATTGTGTGAGTTCAGCCTCCACAGATGATGGTGCTGTACAACTTTAGCGTGCCTTAACATTTCCACCTGGCCACTTAGGTGGTCAGGGCTTGGGGAAATGGCATGCTGTGCTCTTGAGAAGATGCATTTGAGTGTGTGACAGCTTCTTAGACCACTGGTCTTTCAGTGTTCCACCTTTGGGGAGTGAGATGTAAATGTGTCCTTTGCGGGTGCCCCGTGGAGAGGAATTTAGTAGTGACAGCTTTTTCATTTATTGATTAAACCCAGCTTTTCAGCCAGAAATAGAACCAGAGACCTTTTACCCTCTGAATGTTATCTTTACCTATGGATTCCAATGACACACGTTTATTCATTCATTCAAAATATGCCAGTTGAGCTGCAACTTTAATTAGGAACCCTGTGAGATGCTTGGGAGGGCAGAGGAACATCAGGTGGGCTGTTATCTGTTAGGACAGAATTAACATCCAGAGGCGCCCAAAGCTGGCAGAACCTGAGAGATGGTCCTAGGAGGTATGGGGGCGAGGCTAGAACTGGCATTATGTTCCAAACAGGAAGAAGGGGGCTGGAGGGTACTCTGTGCTTCTCTGAAAAACCTTCCTCTTGATGGTGACAAACCAAGGACAGCTTCTCTGAAAAGAGCTGGAAAGTACCAGACTTTTGCAGACAAGCACATGAGTATCCTTCCTGGGGTGTGGGAGTGACAGCAACAAAAACTGGGGGCTGGAGAGATGGCTCAGTGGTTAAGAGCGTTGGCTGCCTATGCAGAGGACCCCCGTTCAGTTCCCATCACCCACATGGCGGCTGACAATCATCCATAAATACATGCAGGCAATATACTCATATACATAAATAATTTTAAAAATTTAAAAAAGATTGAAAAATAAAATAATGTAGAGATAATAAGATGGCCCAGGATGCCTTAGACTGTCCCCTCCACAGGCCATGGTGATGTGTTAGGAAGCTGAGGTGAGGCTTGGGGAAAGGCGATACATGTGGTTAGTGGAATTCCATTCTCCACCCAGTGACCAGATCAGTTTTTAAAGCAATGCTATTGATCAGGAAAGTTGTCAAAGTGCTGTAGTGGTTACTCATTATAGGAAGGAAAAATTCTATCTATCACCCCTAGTGAGGTCTGCAAGGCTGTATCAGTTTCTGTTAGGTTGTGCTGTGGTACCATCTCAAAGACTTTCACCTAGTTACCTTTCAGCCACTGTGACAAAATTCTCAAGACAATCAACTTATGAACAGGAAAGGTTTATTTTGGTTCATAGTTTTGGTGGGTTTAGCCCATGGTCAGTTGACTCCATTGCCTTTGGGTCTGTGGGGACATGGTGCTTCACAGCAGGGGGTGGTTGGTAGAACAGAGTTGTTCACCTCAAGGTGGAAGGAGAGGAAATGGCTGGATTCCAATATCCTCTTCAAGCATAACCCCCTGTCCCACGACTACTTCCTTCTTCTCAGTCCCACATCTTAAAGTTGCACTGCCTTCCAGTAGCCTCAGAGGCTGGTGGTCTAGCTGTTAACACATGTCTTTGGGGATCTTCCAGGTCCAAAGTACAGGAACTGCATAGTGTATTTCCGGTTCACTGCTGTATACGGCTTCAATGGGGAACGGGGTGAGAACAGCTCTTGTTTCTGTTGTGGTAAAGCAGAGCACCATGGCGGACATGAAAACTATCAGGCCTCTGCTCAGAGTAGAGTGAGTCATCTCTCTTCACACTCCACTGGCCCAAGCTCGCTGTGGAGTGGGGTATGGCTTCCCCACTGTGTATCACTGACTCCACAGGTCAACAGATGTACATGCGATCCCTTTACAGGAAGGGCAATGCTAATGAGCAGCGGTTCCACAGCCCCACAAAGGCTCTCTGCCATCTGGGCCCTGCCATCTCCCTGACCTCTCTGCTATTGTCAACTCTCATTCTGCTCAGTTCCCACTGGCCTCCAGCACACCAGCTCTGTTCCTGCCTCGGGACCTTTGACCAGCTGCTCCCCCTGCCCACCCTGCCCAGTTCTTCACGTGGCTGCTTGCTTCATCCTGCACATGCATCTGGCTCAGGCCACCCTTTGCCAGTGCCTCTGCACCATTTTCCTTTGTGCACAGATAACCACTGGAGACTCCTTGATCCATCTGCTCCCTGTTATGCACATCATGAGGATAGGGACTTGGTCCTGTTCATCTCACCTGACACTGGCAGCCTTTTAATAAATACACACAGAGTGGAAGCTGCTTACTTATGTGACAGAAAGTCATTCCCAAAGACGAGGGACTCCCAGCAGATGCAACCTTTTTTTGGGAATAAGCACCCAGCCACACACCAACCTGAATGTACCTTTCCCACCAAGCATGAAACAGCCACATGCATTCTTTGTAGACCGTTGATGGAGAATTTGAGCTTCCTCCGTAGGCCTAGCCAGGACGGTCACAGTGCCAGGTGGGATGGAATGCTCAATTGGAAGTAACAAGTCACAGCCTTCTCTTCTCATTTGGTGTCACTGCAGCAGGTGAGGCTGGCAGAGGGGAGATTGTGATAGGGAGGGGTGGTGGCTGGGTGGGGAGGTCAGCTGGGGTTTCTCTGTCCCCTCTCCCTACTCCCTGCTTGAATCAGCATTCAACTCCAAAACAGCAGAGCATCAGCACCTGATTCAAGTGGGAAGGCGAGTAGGAAGCCCTGGCTGCTAGGCTTCCCCAGAAGGCAAGGATTATGCTCAGGCAGCACCTGGCTCTTGTTAAGAGCTGTTTGTAACGAAGATGGAAATGAATCTGTGGCTTCAGTCAAAGCCATGCTGCTCCCTGCTTCTGAGTCCAGCCTCTCATCTTGGCTCTCTGCCCTGTACTTAAACTCGGGGTCAGGACCCCCAGCTCTGTCCCATAAATAGCCACACAGTGCTTTGGTCCTGCATCTTTGATCAACTCAGAAAGTTGAGAGTCCTCTCGTTGTACAGCTGGGGCATAGCAAACCTGTTTCTCTTGGGACATGAGCAAGCGACAAAAGGCTCACAGCACATAAATGGGCCTCAACATACACTGACTTTCCCTCTAGAGCCCCAGGGAGCTACAAGGCAAGTGCTGGGTGATACTGGGAAGGATGTCCTTTCACTCAGGTGCCCTGGGACTGGAGGAAGATAAAAGTCACAAGGTGGTTGCCTAGTCCAGGGCAAGGAGGAAACAACCCAGGGTCCTGTGGTATGGAGATGCTTATGGGCAGGTAAAGAGTGGTTCACCAGCACCCTAGGCCCTGCTGAGGAAGCTGTACTATACAGGTGATGGCAGGTGGGACAGGTTGATAGTCAATGGAATTGTTGGAGTGACTTATTGGCTCATCTGTACCACCAGCATCTGCTCCCATGGGCCAAGTGTTCTGCTTGAGCACTTGAACTTGAAAATGAGTGAGTCCAGTAGCAGAACGTTAAAGGTTAAAGGGAAAGATTCCAAGCAGAGGGGACAGCCAAACAGAGGCCCAGAGTCATGAGAAAGTCTGGTATATTCTGAGGTTGTGTCTTGGGGATAGTCCTGTGAAAGCTGTTGGTGAGAAGGGCTTGTGGGTGGGGTGGGGAAAGAACAGGATGGCACCATTCTCTGCTTGGCGACCAGGGGCTGATGTTACTTGCTGGGTGCTTTCAGAGAGGGCTTGCATCTGGGAACAAGGTAGAAAACCTGGTTCTCAAAAGACAGTGACATGCCTGGGGCCACAGGGTGAATTGATGACAAAGCCAGGCCTAATCTGATTGGTAAATGGAGGCCTCTATTGTGTAGAGATGGCTGTCTGTCTGTCTATCTTGAGACCACTTGATTTACTTTTTATGTCTAAAGTTGCAAGATACAGAACTTTCTGTCATCTGTATATCTTCCCTCCAGCTTTGTTTTCATGGCCAGAGGAAGTTCTCCACTCCCAGAACTTGGGGGAGAGTTCTTAGGTCCTGTGAATCCATTTCACAGTCGAGATCCCTGACTCAAAGGCTAGCTCTGATGCACACCAGGGCTTAGTGCATTGGTTTATAAAATCATTTATTGGCATGGCCTCAGAGCACATAGGCAGGTGTGGTGCTTTATTTAGAAAAGGACATATTATCAACTTATCTTCATCAAACCTATGTTCTCACTGCCCTTCCTCACACAGAACCCTGGGTATCAATTGCAGAGATCTAATCTGTGTTGTCTCTGTTATGCCCTGTGGCCATGGGGTACCCTGAGTGTTTCTGATAAATGTGCTTGGTGATAGAGACTCACACTCAACCCCCACTTCACACACAAAAGCTCTGTGCTAGCCACATAATTTATTGGGGTTCACATAAGAGTGTATTTGCACAGACATCACATGACTCAGCCCTGTTTAGAAATCATTCTTTTTTAAAAAATATTATTTTATGTGTATGATTGTATGGTCTGCATGTATATAAGTCATACAATGCCCAAAGATGTCAGAAGAGGATGCTGGAGTTATGGACGGTTGTTAGCAGCCATGTGGGAGCTGGGAATTAAACCTGGTCCTCTGTAAACGCAGACAGTGCTCTTAATTGCTGAGCCATCTCTCCAGCCCCAGAAATCATTATTTTTAATGTATCATTATATTTTTTAATTTGTGTGTGTGGTGTATGCGTGTGGGGGGCATGTGTGCGTGTGTGTGTGTGTGTGTGTGTGTGTGTGTGTGTGTGTGTGTTTGTGGAGGCCTGAGGTTGACCTCCTTCTAACTCCTCCAAGATCCACTTCCCACTCCTCACAACTGCTTTTCACTTTTGTGCTTTTCTTTTTACGACCCACTGCGCCCAGCGTGTGCTGCCTATATTCGAATGGATATGGGGCCATCCACTGGAGCATGCTCAACCTACCAGGGGCCTTCAACTGTCACTGTCTCCTCAGATAGGAGTAGGGGTTTGTGAGCCCCCTCCCCATGCTAGAATGCTGACTGGCTTGATCTTGTGCAGGTCTTGTGTGGGCAGCCTCAGCTGCTGTGAACTCATGAGTATTGTGGTCCTGTCCTGTCCAGAAGACATGGTTTCACCCTAGTCCTCCCTGATCTCTGGTTCCTATAATCTTTCTGCCCCCCTTCCTCACTTCCTTAATGATCCTTAAGCCTTTCAGGGAGAGGGTTCTACTATTCATTCATTCATTCATTCATTCATTTATTATTTATTTATTTATTTATTTATTATTTATTTATTGTTAGTGTCTGTCACTGAACCCAGAGCTCACCAATTGGCTAAGGTGGCTGCCCAGTAAGTTCCAGGGATCCACCTATATTTGCCTCCCGAGGGCTAAGATTACAGACTTAACTTTTTTGCATGGGTGCTGGGGATCCAAACTCAGAATCTCATGCTTGTGCAGCAAAGACTTAGTGACTAAGCCATCTTTGATAAACATTCTTCGAGGTGAGGGAGTTACCTAGCCCAGCTGAGTAGCTTGACACCTGTAAACCTGGTTGCACTCAGAGAGCAGGTCCCATGGTTTTGCTATGCTGCAAATATGCCCCTAAGGTTTCCTATGCTGGAGACTTGTTGTCAGGGTGATGGTAGTGTAGTGGGGGAACTTTTAGGAGGTCGGACCTACAAAGTGCAGTGAATAAGAGACCGCAGAGTGCTTGTCCCTTGTAGGACACCTATATCAAACCTCTGCCACCCAGGGCTCAGGGACCATTGCTGAAGAGGGGGCAAAAAGACTGTAAGAGCCAGGGGAGGTGAATGACCACACAGAAGCAGTTTTCCAGCCAGCTATGAAATTGCGCATATGAACTTGTATCAATAGTACCAGCATGAGTAAGACTCATGCAAGCTCAATTCAGACAAAAACTCAGCATAGAAATGGGGAAATGGGTGAGAAACCCCAACCTTAGCTGAGGAACTATCAGCAGTTTCCCTCCAGGGAGAGGAAGAGTTGGTTTTCTTTAAGACAGTGATGCTGGATAGGCCGACCAGGCTTCAGTAGATGGACTCACATCATGGGACATGTGGGGACACAAACTTGGCTTAACCTTAACATATATAACAAAATGCATGAAATCCAGTGTCGGGGCCATGGGGGTTGCAGACTGGGGAGGGAGGGGTCTAAATATGATCAAGATATATGAAATTCACAGAAATTCAATTAAAAAAGAGGTAGGGCCTAGTAAGAGGAATTCTTTACAAGACTCTCCTTGGGTGTGTCTAACAGCCTGCCTGGCCATTTATCCACCCCTCTTGCATATACCCTGCCATGGTGCCATGGATGAGGAGATACAGTTAAGGGGACCCTCCCCAGAGCTGGTGCACTCCTCCCTGGACTTTTCAGCTTCCAAAGCTGTGAAATAAATGATCTTCTTTACAAATACCTAGCTTCAGGTATTCTGTTATAGTAACCAAAATTGAACTGATATAGATGGTGACAACTGCCCTCCACTCAGCATTCACTGAAGCCAGTTGTGAGCTGACTAAGGTCGCAAACAGGCTCCTAAAGCCTGGCTCTATGCCAGAGCAGCAGGGGCCAGATAGTTTCTCTGCCATCAGTATTGGCCAAAATATTGCTCAGACTCATCTTTTCCCCACCGGAGTCATATTTGCCCATGGCTCGTTCCTAGCCATCCCCACGTGCCTCCTGGCATGTGAAGGCTAGGAAACTCAGGCTGCCCTTCCAGCTGGGCACAGCTCTGGGGGTGGCCTTGACTGTCTCCCTACTTCCCTTACCCTCCCTCCTTCCTTCCCTCCCTCCCTTCCTTCCTGAGGTTGGAGGCCATGAAAGACCTCTCCATCCTTTTGGCCAGATGTCCCATGCCTCCAGTTCTTGACTGCCCATAGAGCCCCTCCGGTTTCTAAGCAGATATGTAACATCAGAGTTGGTTTGTAGGGAATACTCTCTGGAGAGCTTGGCTAGGATCACACTTCCCTTTCTTCTTCCTACTTTCACATTTGTTAGGGCGGTCACAGCTGGTGAGATCACCATGTTGCCCATTTGTCTTGCGCACAGCCGCCTGTAGCACGCAGCTCAGGCCCCCTTCACCTCCTGACTCCTGGAGGAGGGTTCCGTTACTGATGCTTGGTTGCTTTATGCTGCTCCTCTTTCTTCTTTCTTTAAAAGCCAAACAATAAATCCATCCTGGCAAAGGAAAGAATAAAAAGTAACCTCTTCTTAATTGGCTCAAGGCCATCACACACATTACCAGGTGCACTCAATCTGCAATTTACTTTTTAATTAAAGTTCTTTCTACCTCTAGAAAAGCTGAACGTTGGGTCAGTGTTTTCGAGCTTGAAGAGGTGTTGGGGGAATGGTTACAAGGCAAAAGCTTGGCTTACCCTGTGGCGTGTGGAGCTGGATTTCCCTGTTACTCTTTTTCATTCCTCCACGAGTCTGTCTTCTCCTGGCCAGTGACCTGCAAACCAGTCTTTCCACTTCCTTGTGCAGAGGTAATGGCTGGTGGGGTCCCCCTGGGCTGGCTCTCCCCCTGTCCCTCATTCCGTGACCCAGGATGTCCTGTGTCTGACTCAACCTGTGCACCTGTGGTGTCCATTTTATCCCTAGTCAATGCTGGCCAGAAAGCCATTCCCTTGGAAGCTGGTGGAAGGATTCCTGCTTTCAGGACAATCTGAAGATCATGGGGAAAGTCACAGACTGGGCTTGAGGTTTGCCTGGTTCTCTCTGAGGCTTACCTGGGCCCTTTTCCTGAAATATTTCTGATGATCTATGTTTTCTAATTTTTCTCTTGTGTGTGTGTGTGTGTGTGTGTGTGTGTGTGTGTGTATGATGTGCCCGTGCACATGTCTGCATGTGCATATAGAGGCCAGAGATCAATGTCAGGAGCTTTCTTTAACTGCCCTCTACCTTACCTTTTGAGATAGGGTCTCCACTGAACCTGGAGCTCACTGATTCAATTTGGCTAGACTCTCTGACTGGCAAACTCCAGGGGTCTCCTGTGCCAGCTTCCCCAGCACTGGAATCACGGGTACATGCTGCTGAGCCTGCTTTCTTTTGGGCACCAGGGATCAATCCATCCTCATGCTTTCATGGCAAGCACTGAACCAACATCTCCACAGCCTCATTTTCTCATTTCACAGGGGAGTTTCCTCCTGTTGAAAGCCTTGGTCACAGTTCTGGAGTCAGGGGACCCCAAGAACATGGGGCCACCATCTGCTTGGCATTTTGTTAGGGACTTCTTGCTGCATGAGTGTGGTGGAGGGCATCTTGTGATGAGGCAAGACAGAGCAGGTGTACTAGCTCATGTCTCTTGGTCCAAAGCCACTGATGCCATCATCGGGGCTCCACCCTCATGATCTCATTTCAGCCACGTTTCCTCCCTTACCTTTGAGATGGGGATTAAGTTTATAGCATATGAATTTTGAGGGAATACATTCAAACCATAGCGAGATATTTGCTTCAGTTAACCCTCTGAATCAGGGCCCTCTTCAAGAAAATGAGGGTCACACCTCCCCTGTAATGCATTGTGATGGGAACATTCTAGATTCTTACTATATAGAGTTATTATTTTCAACACTCAAGGCAGATATGATGTTTCTTCTAAGGGAATGACCATGTTAAAACATCTCTAGAACAGCTGAGGGCTTACAAAGGATCCCCTCACTTAGCAACATCTCCCATCCTCCCCCTTTCTCCTCTGCCTTCCCTTCTTCCCTCTGTCTCTTCATAGCATTTGCTGATTGCCAGATACACTGTGCTGGGTTCTGGGGAGGGTACGAGAATGTGAGTCTGGGTGAACACATGAGTCTCACGTAAAAGATAACACAGGGTGTGGATCACAATGCATGAGAACTAAATTTACTTTTTGGCACTTTGAAGTTATCTTATCCAAATGAGGTCTGGCTGCTTACATCTAGCCTCCTCAGCTACCTCTTCAGAGTTTGGGGGATCAAAAGGGAGGGAGGGTCTTGCCTCCAATTGGCAGGAAAAGCTTCATTAGAGTGAGCCTTGAGTTGGACCTTGGAGGAGGTTCAAGATTTTGGAAGACAAATACATGGGGTGGGAAAGGTATGGTTGTAACCAGGTAACAGCTTGAGGAAGGGTGTGACCATCTAAAAGCAGAAGCTGAGCCAAGGATGGCAAATGGCTCTGGAGTGGAGGAAAGTGCCTTGGAACCCATAGAAAATCTGTGACCATGAATGAGTGGCTGTCTATACAGTGGACTGCCTTCCATTGTCTGAGAATGTGTTTATGGTATTAGCTTGGACTCTGGATACTTGGCTGGACTAAATGTTGGATTACGGTGTGTTTTGCATATGGTGAACAGTCACTTCACCAGACACATGTAGAAAGACAAACTCAAACACTTAAAGAAACCTGGGTCAGGAGGACCAGTGAAGAACATCTCATGACAGATCATGGCTATTGATTTGTGTGCTTTGGGGATACAGGGCTGGAGCAAACAATTCTTCAACCTCCTAGAAGTGTTGGACAGCAAGCGCTTAGGAGAAAGCAGGGTAATTTGTACTAATGATCTGCTCCTTGTGTGCTTTGGGGATACAGGGCTGGAGCAAACAATTCTTCAACCTCCTAGGAGTGTTGGACAGCAAGCGCTTAGGAGAAAGCAGGGTAATTTGCACTTAGGAGAAAGCAGGGTAATTTGTACTAATGATCTGCTCTAACCTTAGTCTCCTAACAGGATTCCTTTGCTGGGAGAGATATGAAGTTGGATCTGTTTTACATGACTCTCTGGTCATCTGCAGCAGGGATTCCCCAGAGTGCCTTGCTTCCTTCTGGCTATCCTAGAAGTTCTAGGTGCTGGAGAATGAACTTTCATGATGTAAGACAAACATGTGATGTCATGGTGACTGTGTGCTATGGGGTCCTTGAAGTGGGTGAGGCCAAGTTAGAAGCAATGTCTGATGCCTCCTCAAGGAGGATCTCAGATCATGTGACCTCAGCAGGATTTGGTTGTGGTTAGGAACTGAGAGAGAATCTCTTGGGTTTTGTTGTTGTTGTTGTTGTGTGTGTTCGTGTGGAGGTCAGAGGTTGACACTGAATATCTTTATCAGTCATTCTCCATCTTACTTTATTCTTTATTGCTGATTTGTTTGTTTAAGACAGGGTCTCCCTGTAGCCCCAGACTTGGAGCTCACCCATTCATGCAGGCTGGCCACCAAGCCCTAGGGATTCTCCTGACTCTGCCTTCTCAGTGCTGCGATTATAGGAATACTGGGAGACACCTGGCTTTGTGTGGGAGCTGGGGATCTGGACTTAGTTCCTCAAGCTTGCCTAGCAAGCATTTTACTGACTGAGTCATCTCCCCAGCCTGGGTTTCTGTATTTTTAATACAATGCATGATTATATAGAAGTTCTAGATGATCTATCCAAATTAAATCTTTAGGCCCAAACCAAAGGGAAGCCTTATGCATTATTCATAGTTCTCAGACTTACTTTCCCAGTCTGAGGGGGCAGATCATAGCAGCCTTCTGGTCCAAGAAGGGCTGGGATTTTATTTGAAATCTTTATAAGTCATTTGCCTTCTCTGTCTCCATCTTTAGAGTAGGACCAAGGATTTATTCATTGACTGATTGCTGGATTGGTAGAGTCTTTCTACATAGCCTTAACTGACTTGGAACTTATTATGTTGCCCAGACTGGCCTCAAACTTGTAATGCTCCTGCCTCAGCCCCTAGACATCTAGGACTTCTTGGACACACCACTATATTTGGCTTAGAGACTCAGCTCTTTCGGTCTGACCCTGCAGGCAGTTGTCCTATGGGGAGGCCGTTTTCTTATTTGATGCATCCACTCTGTCACTCATGGACTGGTGGAACCTGTCATGTGGTCAGTGATGGGGTGCTGTGGTCCCACTACAGGACAGGGCGTCTCATCTTTAGTATGGAAGACCCCATGTAGGGAGTCTTTGGGACATGCCTGCCAACTGTTGACTTCTGTCATAGGACCACAGTCTTGCCACAGATGCCCCTCGTCATGGCCATAAGCATACCTCGTGGAGGGTACCGTGGCTCAGGAAGGAAGGGGCTTTAGAGCTAGGCCCATGTGAATTCAGGCCTACTGTCTACTGCTTGCTGGCCCGAAGTTCTTTGTTGGCATTTCTGAGATCCAGCTTCTCACCAGTAAAATGAGCAAAGACAGTGACCTACTGAGGATTGAGAGAAGGGGCAGCTTGAGAGTGCAGAGCACAGAGCTCAGTTAATGGTATCATCTGTCAAATGCACCAATGCAAGCACTTGTTCTTTTAGGAGTTCTGTTCAGTGACTTTAACTCTTGGCCTTTGCAACTCAAAATGGCAGCAGTGTTCCAGTCCCAGTCAGAGTTGTTGCTGTCCTTGTGTTCTTGTTCCTGGCAGCAGAAACTGATGCGTGCTTCCACATCCCTGATGGCTGGCTGGATAGTGAGGACCACTTGATGGCCATTTGCTCCTTGTCCTCCTCGGAAGGGTACCTACCAGACATGTATAATGTTTGAGTTCCCCATGCTCATCCTCAGCTTAGACCATCACCTCTTGATGCTGTCTAAGAGACACAGGGCAGGAGAACTGGCCTAGGCCAGCCTCTCATACCTATAGTGCTGTGGTGCAGGTAGGTCTGGAGAGGAGTGCAGGCCCTGAGCTCATGCCCAGGTCACACCCTAAGCTGGTGATTTGAGACATTTCACCTAACCTCTCTGCTTCAGTTGATCTATTTTTAAAACAGAGATAACAATAACTCCCTTGTGTGATGTTTGTTGAAGACTGAGCTATGCAGGCCAAACGTTTCATTTAGGGTCTGACGCATGGCCAATTGTCAATCAGCTTACTTTAAAAATTACTATTTAACTTTTATCATCTTCCTTGGCCCTTATAAGTCACTTAAGGGGTATCCCTGTTTTAGATTAGGAAACTGAGGCTCAGCTGTGATCTTATCAAGCATGTTTTAAGAAGAAGTGATAGGTCTTGGACCCTCACTAGACTCTAGATGAAACAGTATCCACACTACTGACTGTCCAAGCACAGCTTTCTAGGCTTGCTTCCAAGGGGAGCCTGCTGACAAAGAAGGTCCAGGCGGAGCCTGGAGACCTGTGTTTGCCAAGTGTTTCCCAGGGAATTCCCATGCCCAGGTAGAGTTGGGGCCTACAGTCTGCACTGCTGGGCATCTAGCTCCTTTGTGGCTCCCGGATAGGGGCCCAGGGCAAGGACTGTGGGAGGAAAAAATACCTTTACAAACTGATACCAAGCAGACACAGCCATCCATAGGTTAAATAGGAGCTTGTGAAAATGCAGGCAAAGAAAATGGTCACTTTAACACACACCAGTTTTTTTCCAGGTCACTGGATTTCTTGCTGGATTAGATAACCTCATTATGTATTATAGGCTCTGTGGAAGAAGTCTATTTAAACAGGGTTGAAATGTTTTTTTGTCAAGATATGCATGGCTAACTGATGGTTGCCAGAGCCAGCTCAGGCCATTGCCAAGGGCCCCTGGGCACACTCTTGTCGTGGGTCTCAGTGCCAAGGCAGATGCCCCACTCACCGGAGGGACACAGAGGTTCCTAGGCATTCCTTTCACCTCATCACTTAGAGGATGTGAGCCTTAGAGACTTCTGGAGACACAGGGGCTTGACTCGGGGAAGTGCTAACTTTGAAGTGTTAGACTAAGCACAGTGGCCTCACCTGCACTGCGATAAGGAAACACCGCAGGCTCACTGGCTTTAGAACAGATGCTGATTCTCCAAAGACACACCCTGGGAAACTTTCTGAAAGTTGGTGGCGGCCAAGGACTAACATCTAGCATTCAAATCCTGACCCCAATACTCATTCACTATGAGTTCTTGGGCAAACTGCTAAATTGAGTTAAAGTCTTTAATTTTCTCATCTATAACATGGAAATGATGGGTTTGTCATGAGGACTAAAGTGATGTCCCAGGACAAAATGAAACCCATAAGAAGTGGCTAGTGAATGCTGACTGTTATTTATGTCTTCAATGGGCCATGGGTATAACTTGGAAAAAGGCAGAGCTGGAGACCAATTAGAAAGTGAGTCTTTGGAAGCCAGGGAATGCCTCATGCAGTAAGCCCAAATGTGCTGGCCCCTTGCCATTGTGGCGCAGAGGAGAGCTGAGATCATCTTCCTCCGTCAGTGTATCTAAGATGGGCTCTCTGTTGAATGGGTACCCCCACACTGAGGGACATGCAGTGGAGGTACATACAGCATGGATTATGGTGAGAGGCGCAGGTGTGGGTAGGGCACACCTTCTGGAGCCTGTTCAGCTGAGATCTGAAGGAAAAGGAGAGCTGGTGAGGTAGATCATGGGCAGTCTCTACAGAAGGCGAGAGCTTGTGCATAAGAACCTGGCCCAGCTCCCTCACATCTCTGCTCATAGAGGAAACAAGGCCTGGTCTGTGTATTTCTTGGCTAGGAAAAGTCCAAGCTGCATTTCCTGTCAGGCAGCCCCTCACTTCCTGTCTGTTCCTGCCCGTCCTGTATCACTTTCCCCAAACTAGAGCTTTTGTCCTGTCTTTCCTGAGCATGTCCCATCTCTGTGGACCAGATTCTATCTGTTCAATTAATCTTCCCTAGCAGCTCCAGCCACCTTTTACCCTGTTTGCTGATCCTCACTTCTCAGCTCTGCCCTGCTTGCCTGCTTATCAGCAACTGGAATGTAGGTCACAATCACCCTGGTGGTGCCCTGATGTTCCATGGTCAGTGTTGGTGAACGGATGGAGTGTGGTCGCATCAGGTATTGTTTAGTCATTTCAGGAAAGGCAGTTTGCCTGAGCAGATGGAAAGTGGCCCCTGGTTTAGCATAGGCCTGAGTGTCGTCTGTTCCATTCTCCTATGCTTAGAATGTTAGTTCCCTACCCTCTCAGGGAACTCTGGGAAACCCAGAGCTCTCAGTCCTTGGGTAGAGACCCATGTCTCTTTTTTAAACATGTACAAGTATGTTGCCTGTGTGTGTGTAAGTGCACCTGCATCGTGCAGTGCCAGTGGAGGTCAGAAGAAGGTGTTGGATCCCTGGAACTAGAGTTATGGGTGGTTGTTAGCTGCCATGTGGGTGTTGGGAATCAAACCCAGATCCTCTGCAGGAGCAGCCAGTGCTCTGCTGAGCCATCTCTCAAGCCCCCAAGTCCCATGTCTTGTAAATGCCCTGAGAACAGTTTAAAAGAAATCAGAGGTGAGAGAGGGGGAGAATGAGAGAAACCTGATTAACCAATAGCCTAATGAGATTCCATATTGAGGTAGTTTCCAGAGCATATTGGCAGTATAATGTAATTAGAAAGAATGGATTTAACACCCAAGAGCCCTTTTCCAGATTGGGATGTTGGGGTGGGACAGGCTGTGTCTTACTCAGAGACCACAAGCAGAAGAGATCAAGGTCAAGAAGGAAATTAAGACCTGAGCCTTCCACAGTGGCCTCTCCCATCTGCTTTGCCTTATTTCCTTTCCGCAGTTTAGTCACCTTTGGAACGACAGAGATGGCTTTTTGGAAACTCTTGGTTGAATGATTGTGAGTCTACCCTATTCTTCCTACCTGTTATACATTAACCACCACTGCCTCCTGGGTGTCAGTGAACCCTTGACAAGGTATGCCCAAGAACTCAGTCAACTGGATGGGTCACAGCTTGCTGGAGGCAGAAGGGCCTGCACAGGCACTTGCTCAGTGGCTTTGAAATGTGTTCAGCCCTAGAGATTTTGGACAAGCAAATTATTACTTGGAAACTCAGTATGTTCAATAGACCAACAGAGTGATCTGGCTGGCTGAGTTGGTGTGCGTGTGCATGCGTGTGTGTGTGTGTGTGTGTGTGTGTAGCATGGGAGGGTTGGGTGAAGACTCAGAGCAGCAGACTTCTCACCTCTATCCGCTAAGCTGCTAAGACCAAGATGAGGAACTCAGGGCTGTATTTGAAAATCATCCATCAGTTTAGAGGGGAATGACTTGCTCAAGGTCATCCAGGCCCCTAGAGACTCATACTGTTAAGGGGGCCACATTGTTTAGTGAGATAGCGTGAATCAGAATGCAAGACTAGACACCACGCCCTTTAGTACATCCTGTTCTGGGTCTCTCACAGTGAGAATCCATTGACCTTCACAGTGCAGCGAGCCCAGGAGAGGGAGGAGATGGTGGAGATCTTCACTCAGATCTGGGGGAGCCGAAACATTAAAGTCCACCTTTCCTTTTCCAGCCAACTTTGCTGATGGGAATGATTCATGCACTTAGGGTGCTGCTGGGGAGAGTCATTCCTTAAGGAGTTTTATGGGTAAATGTAGGGAAAATGAGTCAAGGTAAGGATGGAGTCAGGCCTAGACCTTGATAGGTGAGGGTAGGAGCCATAGACTAGGGGTACAAAGAGCTGACTCTCTACAGTTGCAATCCTCATGGATTAGAAGCTGATTAGTCAGTTGTCTCTAAGTTTGGCTGTGTAACAAACAACCCAGACTCTCAGTGGCTTGTGAAGCAAAGGTTTATTTCTGCTTTATGCTGAGCCAGGGCTGAGTGCTGCCTGTGGCTCTGTTCCATGTACCTTTTACTCCCTGACAGGCTTGATTTGGTAGTGAGAAGTGCAAGAGGCTGAGCCCAAGGGGTAGAGTCACATTTTCACTTTTGTTCGGACTTGGTCTGCTTTTATGTCTGCTTGCATTGTTTTGGCCAGAATGGGTCCCATGATAGTGCCTAAGCACTGTGTTGGGGACTTTGTAAGTCATAGGATGGCAGTCAGCTTTCGGTTACTGTAACAAATACCTGATATAAAATAAACACAGGGAGGAAGGGTTTATTTTGGATCATGATTTTGGAGTATAGTCCCTTGGCCCTGTTGCTTTGGCACAGTGTGTCATATGGGGATTCCTGATGTGGAGGAGGCCTGTTTTCAGAATAGCTAAGAAGGAGAGAGGGAGAGGGAGAGGGAGGGGGAGGGGGAGGGGGATAGGGAGAGGGAGAGATCCAGGGTCCCAATATCCCCTTCAAGGCCAAACCAAACAATGGTCTAACTTTCTTCCACCATCACTTTAAAGGCTCCTCTACCCTCCAGTAGGCAGGCTGAACTTTGAGGAACATTCAAGGACCAAAGGATATATAAGGGGAAGGGGAGGAGACTGTATAATGCTGAGCTAAACACGTTTTGCAAGGAAGGACAGGTGGTGGAAGGCTGGAGTCCAGAATGGCCTTTCCCATGGGTCTCCCATCCCTCGTCCCTTTTCCAGGAACTGCAGGTTTTGTCATTTGTAGTCCTGCTTTGACAGATGGGAAATCAAAAAGGAAGCTCTTTGAGATGCTGGGTTTCCAAACAGCCCCACCATCTCAGTGGAAATCAATGCATGTCTACTTTAATGGAGGTGTTAGTGTTTTTCGTGATATTGATTGCTAATAAATCAAGATTTAGGAAATCACTCTGTAGTTGGTGCCATTGGAGATTGGGATTTGGGTTCCTCAAAGTGATGTTGCCAACCTTTTTAACCATGTCAGTGGCTCCTGGCTCAGCAGAATGCAACACACAAATCACCTGAGGGCTTTCAGGTGGCCTGTGAGCAGATGATTTCCGCTAAAGATGTGTGGGACATTCTTCACTGGGGGTGCTAAATGGCGTTGATGACTTTGTGTTCTCATATTTCAAAAGGAAGACAGTCTGTTGAGTGGGGAGATGAATTCCGATAAAAAGGACCTGAGTAGGCACCAGGAATGTGCACACGTGTTTGTACCCACGTGTTTTTCTGCTGTTGCAAAATGAATGCAAAAAGACAAGGGATGAGAGCCAAGGTGCCCCAGTCTATGCTGCAGAAGATAAGCTCATGGCTGGTCAGGTGAGAGAGTCTAAAGGACAGAGTGAGTTCACAGTGGTCTGCCCACAAGGACCTCTTACTTCTCTGAAGTTGTTCAAGTTTCTAGTTTTCCTCTAGACATTTTCATTTGGAAAGATTTCACGCTTACAAGGAAGCTTCAGCAAGAGGAAAGCACATCAGCATGGCCGTCACAGGGGCTCACCTTTGTCGGGGCTTTCCTACGTTTGTCTTACCTCTCTTTCCTGCACATGGAGATGCTATGCTCTAAATACTCCAGCATGGCCCATCTACAATCAAAGACATCCTCCTGAGGACCACCCTGCGCTTATCACACTCAGAAAATAAATGCCATACAATACCATCATCTATAATCCTAATTCACATTTGCCTGCGAGTTCCATGGGTGCTCTTTAAAGCAAAATTTATCTACAGGGGTTGAACCTTGACACTGAGACTTCTCATGAGTGACCTTTGATTGCAACACAGCCACAATCAATCCTTTATTCATTGTCTAAATCTTGCTCACTACACTGCCTGTTCTTCTGAATAAAGTTTTATTGAAACACAGTCATGCTTGTTCACTTACGTGTTGTCTGTGGCTGCTTTGACTCTGTAGCTACAGAGCTGAGTAGCTGTGGGAGAGATTGCCTGTAAAGCCTAAAATATTTTACTATCTGATCCTTCACAGAAAATGTGGCTAACTTCTGGATTAACACTACATAATGCCAGGGCCAATCAAGGCTCTTATTTTGCATGGTTTTAAACATTTTGAAAATATGTAAATGCTCCTTAATGTATAAGCATTTTTAAAATTAATTTTTAATTTTTTTATTTTTAAGTGTATGAGTGTATTTGCCTGCATGTATGTAAGTGCACCCATGTTGTGCGAAGCCTGTGGAGGTCAGAAGAGGGCGTCAGATCCCCTAGAACTGGAGTTATGGATCATTGTTAGCTGCCATGTGGGTGCTGGGAATCGAACCCAGGTCCTCTGCAAGAGCAGTCAGTGCTCTTAACCACTGAGCCATCTCTCCAGCCCCAACAAGCATTCTTTACTCATAATGTAAACAGTTTCCCTGGCCTGCTGCCCTAAACTTTAGGCTCTACTGGCACCATCCATGCCAGTTCCCTGCAAGCTCCCAGCTTTCCACGTTGTGTCGTGAAGTGTGCACGTTTCATGTCTTTATTCCTTGTTCCCGAAACACCTTACCACCCTGTCTTGAAGATTAAATATTAGCACTACCTCCAAGAAACCTTCTGGAACTTTCTTACTTCCCATTCCTCCAACCCCTTTACCTATCATCTGGTTATCCAAGCTCCTGAAATCCACCAGACTGATGAACAACCGCTCACCATACTAGTGCATCAATTTTGTTTCTGTGGGTCTCAGTACTACATTGTGGAGGATCTGGGGGCATGTCTTATTACTCCTCTGTCTCCTCTGAGCCAAGCACGAGGCCTGGGAGTGCTCAGTAATGGTTTCCTGAGTGAATAGCTGGCTTCCTCAGTGGTTTAGGGGTTTCTCTATTCACAGGCCTTCCTCACATGATTTCCCGTCTTCTCTTCTTGTTCTTTTCCCTTCCAGTACCTGTGATAGGGGCATTTACCCTCATGCATGCATGTGGCCTTAGATCAATCTAATGCAGGGAGCGGAATGAAAGATGAAGGACAGGGAGCCAGGAGGACCTAGCAGCATTCTTACTTCCTGCTTCTCCTTTGCAGTGGGCATCCCAGTTTGGTCCTCTACCAGTCTAGCCTGTAGCACTCACTGGTGTCTGTTGAGAATGGGAGTCCCCAGCCACCATTATGTGGCAGGTAGCATTGTAGGAACAGGAGGCAGAGTAATACTTGATGTGCTGAGCATCTCCCTACTTGGTTGTCATAGATACCTGTGAAGAAAGTATTGTCCCCAGGGTTCAGATGAGGAAACTGAGGTACATACATCCTGGTGGTCTTATGGTTAGGAAGTGTCAGATCCAGTACACAGACTGTAATCAGTGGTTAGATTACCATGACTTCCTGTGGAAGAGTAAGTGTGCTGTGGTGCCATGATTCTCCTGCTGAAGGAATGTCGCCTCATGTAGTGGATTTTGGTGTTAGGGTCCCCATCAGGACTGTCCAAAAGAGCCAGAGTTCCTTAACAAAGGGGGTGACCTCCATCTGCTGTGCTCAGTACATATTCAGTGGTCGTATGCAGCTTATAACCCTTGAAATGTGGCCTGTGCAACTTTCTAGTTTAATTAGCATATTAATTTAGTAGTCATATGGCTAGTGCCTACTGTCAGGGCAGCCTGAAGTAAATCCTACTGAGTTCATTCTGGGTAAGTGCACTGTGTAGGCCGGGTTAGCATGGCTTTCACAGAAAAATTGGCATTCAGTTGCACAACCTGATCAGCAACCAATTTGTTCCAGATTTGAGGCCTGGCTTGTATTACACCACTCTGAGAAGCAGTGATAGCTTTTGGGTGTGCATTTGAGGCAAGTGACTCTTCCAACCTTAGGCAGAGGAAGTGTGGAGGGTCATGGGGAAGAGCGGGAGACTGGGAACAGAAGGCTTATGGCTGAGCTACTTGAAGTTTGCTTTTGCGCCACACCTCGGGGCACTGCCTGTGAGCCTTCTGTGATGTAGCATCACAGAGATGAACTTCGCTTTCCAATGCAGATTCCCAGGAAAAGGCCTGCTTTCCTAGGTCCTGGCTAGAGAGTCAGCTGGGCTATTAGCTAGAGGTGGGAAGCATGGTGGTCTCCAATCTGGCATTTGGGGCTGCATATTTCTGGTAAAATCTTACGAGCTCAGTGGCCTTCACAAATCCTTCACCCCTCTGCTCAGTTTCTACAACTGTAATATGGAATTAACATCACAACCCTTTCACCTCATGAGGCTCTTGTAGGAGTCAACCAAGTAAAGACATTAAGTCTCTGTGCTACACTAGCTCTCACCTTCCAGACCTCCTTGCTGGCTTTTGAGTCATTGCAATGGGTGTTCCAGTGTACCATCAATATAGTCCTTTATCTTTTCCTCTTGGTTTTAATTTTTTTTTTCTTTTTCCTACTGACAGTGTCTGTCTTTCAGAACTCAAAATACTTTTGGGAACTTTGCAAAAATTTGCTTCCAAATCCTGGGAAAGGATGTGTTTTCTCATCTCATCATCCCCCTCTCTGGATATTTATAGTTCTGGATAGAAAAGAGCTACTTTGATTTCTCAGAATAGTTTCCACAAAAGTATGGTGTTGGGGAGGCAGGGCTGGGTAGAGAGAGTGTTAGACTTGGCATGGGAAGGTCTGGGTTTGAATGACCTCAACCTCATGCTAGGTTTGACCAGGAAACTGCTGCCATCACCTCCCTTCCCCTGCCTGGCCTCGGTTTCTTCACTTGTGACATCAAGATGGAGATGGCCAGGTGATGATACAGCACCCTGCCTATGCAGAGAAGGCAAAGTCAATGCAGTCCACCTGAGCATTCGAATCCTTCTACAGCTTCCGAGTTCAGAAGTTGGGGAGTATTTGGGGCCCTTCTGGGGGGGCTGGAAACTGTCTGGAAGCTGTCTTCAGAGCCGCTGTGAGAGGCCTCAGGGCTGTCTTCCCAGCTCCAGGCTGCTCTTCTGCCAAGGGGCCTTATTTAGACAGTTGGAGCAAAGCTTTGGAGGGACAGACTGCAGACTGAGCTGAAGTGGCACTGCGGGTACAAGTCAGGGACAGCCGAGTCCCCAGATGTGGGGAGGCCCTAGTGAGCTGATTTGAGGCAGGCGACTGGCACCCTGACATTTGTAGGGAAGTTGTTCTAGCTGCTCTAAGTCCTGGATTCTGGGAGCCTCGTTTTCAGGAGACACTGAAGCCTGGAGCACCAGGAAAATGCTGGCAAGTTTAGAGGGCACAGGGAGACGCGGCCGCAGGAAACTCTGGTCTTGTACCTCTCCATCTCTGAACATGAGAACAGCTGGACTTGTGCCTGCAGCCTCAGACAGGTGATATGAAGGGAAAGCCGTGGCCCCACACAAGGCACCCCCAAGTTCAAGTTAATTTTGCCACTTTGCTGCACGTGACCTAGGATAAATGGCCTCTGTCAGCCTGCAGGTGCCTCACACTAAAATGAGTATTAAAACATGAACTTAGTATTTGGATGAACTTAAGTGAGGTTTTTCCCTGCGGCATTTTATAAGTGACACACGGTGTGCTTATCTCCTGACTCTCTCTGCTGTTTCCAGAAGCCCTCATGGGACCATTCCCCCAGGGCTTTGAAATGGTGCCCTGCTATGTGCCATGGGGTTGGTGAGGGGCAGAACCTGGTTGGTAACAATGGTGGTGTTTCTAGGACAAGTCCCAAAGTCCCGGTTTTATGTACCAAAAGGCCTAGAGGGTAGGGCTGAGATATGGATCAGCTGTGTGATTCCTCACCCCTGTGCCTTACAGGTGACCTGATTTGGAGAACGTTACAGAACTAATTAAGTTAAAATGAGGCCATGAGGGTAGGCCCTGATCCAGCAGGACTTGGGAAATTTGGACAGACAGATGTGCTTGGAGGGAGGATAAGTGAAGAGACGTAGGGAAGAGCCACCATCCATCCACAAGTCAAGGGAACTAACATGGACTGGATCCTTCTAGCCCAGCTTCCAGGAGGCCCTTCTGCTGATGCAGTAATTTTCATTGGTCAGGGCATGCTGTCTGTCCACAGTTTGTGAGGGTCACATTGGCAAATAAATGTAGATAACAGTTCACACTCTGGAGGCTGAGGCAGGAGTATTGCCTTGAGTTTGGGGCCAGCCTGACTACATAGAGAGTTTAAGGCCAGTCTGAGCTACAAGTGTGAGACCCTATCCCCAAACCCCAAGAGACTAATAAATACGAGGAGGGTTTTTGAGTTTATCTGCAGAGATGCTTGGGTGGTCTGGTCAGAATGTACCCTGTGTTCATTCACCGTGAGCCCATGGCCAGCTCCTTTGCCCCTGTGAGGTGTGACTGTCTTGCAGGACAGAGGTCCTCTGTGCCTGCCCTCCCTTACATTTGCAAGCAGGTCAGATGGGTGTCATGTTTAATCTCTTCCTCTATCTGTTCTCACCTCCCCTTCCACACAGACTGCTGCTCTCTCCTTGGCCCTGCCCAGCAGCCCTTCACTCCCTGCTGCTTGGAAATTTCCAGAGGCAGTGCCACACCCATGACCCCCAGAGAGCTTTGGGGGAGATCTTTGAGCATAGTTCTGTGAGAAAGCTGAGACAAAAAAGGTTTTCCTCAGCTGGGTGCTTTGAGATGAATTAGTAAAGGAACCTGCTTTCACCAGAAACCCGATGCTTACTTGGCTGTGCGAGGCATTCACATTATGACACTCATCTGATCCTAACTGTGTATCTGTGCAGTAGGCATTATCCACATTTTGTAGAATGGGAACCTGAGTGCATAAATAACTTGCCCCAGCTCACCTGCTCATTATGACTAGTTACACAAGGATCTGATCAGAGTTGTATGATTTCAGACCACTTCCTCTCCCCACAGCATGATGCTTCATTTGGAGAAAAAAAAATGGCTGATTTTTCAGTCGCAGAATGTGGAGTTGGCTGCATGGGGTTGTGGGTGGAGAGAAAGACGCTCTCCAGTGATGCTGGAAGAGGAGCTAGCTGTACCCACGTGGAGTTCCGTGTTCTCATCTGTCAGTTCCCCTCCTCGCCTCTCTGCAAAAAGTGCCCAGCAGTAACCCAGGCTGCTGCTCCTTCATGGATTTTTAATAAAGATGATGAATGGAGTGAGAACCGATATGCAAAGGCAAATGGTCTTGGGATATGCGTTATTCTAGTCAAATGTCTTTTTCACCATAAGCTTTAAGCGACTGTTATGTTAAAAGGCCATCACAGAAGGAAAGGTTAAAATATAAAATGAGTTGTCCATGGTAGGCCTGTCAACCAGGTAGCCTCTGCCGGGTAAGACCTTGGGCAGCCAAGCTGTAAACTTTACCAACTGCCCAGTGGAGTAATTGGGACATAGTGTGCCAATACTGCCTTCCTCCTGGTGAGAAGGCTTGCACAGCCCCTCCCAAAGCAAGCCTAGCAGGAGACCCAAAGGCTCTACTCCCTTGATCTGGTGAGTTCTGAGGCCTGGCAGTAGTCCTTTCAGTACTGGGGAAGTGGGTGGGCACGTAGCCTGCCCGAGGTCACTGCTATGGGTTTAGAGTGTGTGGTAACCCAAACCCCAGTGCCTGAGGTCACTGCTGCTGGGTTCAGAGTGTGTGGTGACCCAACCTCCTTTGCCACACCATAGCATCTGCCTTGGAGTCCTGGACAGCTGGAGCTGGGGTGGACAGAGCTCTGTCATGAACTTGATTCTGAAGGCATCTTCTCCCACAGGCAGGGCTCAGAGAGCTTGTCTAAGCCTCTTGTCCTCACGGAGACCTGCTTGGCACAGCCACAAAGACACTGGGTGCTAGTTAGTGGATTGCCTATTACCCTGTCTGACGTTAAGGATATAGAAAAGGTGTTTAATGGCCTTGAAGACTAAAGTTATTCTTCTGCAATCTGCCTCCAACTAGTTTCCGTGTTGCAATTTGGAAAGATCTTGTCACAACTAGTCTGTCTTTCCCTCCCATCCCATCCCCTTTGTGCATGAAATACTCAAAAGGGTGTGCTTAGTGTGTTGCTTGTGTGCTTGGTCTTGTTCTGAGTGCTCGGGGCACAGGGACAGTCTTGCCTCAGTCCTTGCTGTTATGAAGCCTCACCCCTGTGGGGAACATCAGCTGACAGTTATAGCTTGAGGTATTCAATAGCTAGAGACCCGGCTCTGCATATATACTAGAAGCAGAGGCAACTAGACAGGGGAGGCAGAGGGAGGGAGTGGTTAGGGAGGTGATAGGGGCTGAACTTTCAAAGCCCCATAGATGTTTACCTGGCCATGTCAGCCTCTAAGCTGGCACTTAGAGCTTGCTGGATGCTAGGCTACATTCCTAGCATTCTGTGTCTCTCAGCTCCTTCACTCCCCTCATGAGAGGCTGAGAGGGAGGCACTCTCATGAGCTCCTTGGGCTGAGAGGTGGCTCAGCTGAGGCTCTTGCCCAGGCAGGCCGAAGCTCTCATGCCCTGCCTCACAGCCTCTCTGGCAAGGTTGGGTTATGTTCCAGACTCCAAGCTGATCATGAGAATGCCTTTGTCCCTGGGGGTGGGGGCTGCAAGAGCTTCCCCTTGGTGGGGGCAGACATCACTACCCCTGTGAAGATGTCCTCCTGAGGCTGGCACAGAGCCTGTGATGCAGTAGACAGGCAAGGTCAGTCCTCACCTTCAGTGTGTAATCCTGGTCAGGGCAGCTGGGTGAACCCAGACGGTTGTCGGCACAGGAGAGGCCTGGCCTGCCCTGGCCTCTGGACTGCTGGGGCTCCTGGCCAGGAAACTCTGAAGCTGGGCAGGGTTTTCCATCTCCCACGTCTGTGGAGAAGGGTGGTGAGGCTACATGGCTCCAAGTGTAAGCTGGGACTGGCCCATCCACTGCTGGCCTAGCTATTGCCTGTCCCAGGCACAGCCGACCGCACCCCAGGCGCAGTGTTGCTCCTTCCCCCAGAGCCCTGCACACCCTACCTGACTCCAAGGATGTGCAAGAGACCCACAATTGGGCACCAGCAGGCACTGCACGGCATTGATGAACTATTTTATCACTTTCTTTTTTTCTGGAAAAAGTAGAGAGCTCTGTTGCATCCATCACAGGGTGCTTTTGCTCTATTTTTAATATACCACCAACTGTAAGACTCATCATCAATTTAATAATACTTTTCAAAGAGAATAAAAAGAAAAGAAAAACTACCATTAAAAATTTGCATTGATTGTAGGATTTACCACCAACCAGAAGCATTGTAATATGTGGAAGGAACAACCATCCAGAAGTCGGGATGCGTGTTTTCTAGACTTGTCGCAAAAAGTGGGTGCCGGTATCGAAGCTTGTCCCAGAAATTCCACACCATCCATCTCCCTGCCTCTGGTCCACACTCATTAGCCTCTGGTTCACACCCATCTACCCCCTGCCTCTGGTCCATATCCACTAATCTCTTGCCTCTGGTCTACATCCATCTTACCTAACTACCTCTGGTCCATCCCCCTTTCTCTGGTTCACACTCACCCCTCTGGGTCACACCCACACACACCCCTGTCTCTGGTCCATATCCGTCCTTCCCCTGTCTCTAGTCCACATCCATCCTCTCCCTGTCTCTAGTCCACATCCATCCTCCCCCTGCCTCTGGTCCATATCCACTGATCTCTTGTCTCTGATCCACATCCATTTCACCCTGCCTCTGGTCCACATCTATCCTTCTGCCTCTGTCCACATCCATTCCCTGTCTCTAGTCACATCCATCCCCCTGTCTCAACTGCCTTCTCTTTGTATCATCCATTCTCACCTGGGGACATTTCAAGTGGATATACAAGGGCCAGCTGCAGGACCAGGTATCTAGTCTGTGGTAGCTGGATGGTTTTTAGAGCCAGCCATATGATGTGAGACTATGTTGTCCCTGGAACTAAGTGACTTTGGCCACCATCCAAGCAACCTCAGACACAACTGTTTTGTCTCTCCGGGTCCCAGATCTCCCAACTATGCAGTGGGGATGCAAGTCAACCAAGGCAGCACTTAGCAGTCCCCTGAAGCTTAGCAAGCGCCATACCTTATCCTGTGTCTTACAAATACTAACTTGTTTAATCCCCATAACACCAAGTAGGTACTACTAACCTTCATTTTTTTCAGTTAAAAAAACAGAGACACGGAGCAGTTAAGTAGTTCTCATGTCACACAGCTAATAAGCAGCAGCAATAAACGTATACGGTCTGTGCTGATTAAAGCAATACTTACTGTACTTAAGGAAACTCAACCCAAGTCTCTGAAAAATGAGATCTAGCATAGAGCTGCCAAAATAAAATAGCTGAAACAGCCATCGCCCTGGTTAGGGGGAGATAAGGTGCAGAGACTTCTGTATGCAGGGACCTGGAGGCCTGTTGGTAACATCCCGGAGTATCTTGACACAACACGAAAATAGCAGGGTCGGCTGGTCTCAAAGGGCCACCAGTGCCAGGTTCCTGATGCCTGGGAGAGGCTCACAGATCAGCACGAGGGTCTCCTGCACAGACCACACAGTGCCTTTTCTATCTGGTATCCTTTATTTTCTTTTTATGTGTATGAGTGTATTGTTTGCATGTATGTGAGTGCATCCATGTTGTGCAATGCCACAGAGGTCAGAAGAGGGTGTCGGATTCCCCTGGAACTGGAGTTATAGATGGTTGTTAGCCGCCATGTGGGTGCTGGGAATTGAACCTGGGTCCTCTGCAAGAGCAGTCAGTGCTCTTAACCACTGAGCCATCTCTCCAGCCCTTCTGTCTGGTATTCTTAAAATATTTGTTCAGTGTTCATTTGTCAGGGATGGAAAGAAGCGTCTTTCCTGGTAGCAAAATCCACACATTTTATTCTTCATGTTTTCAAGCTACAAAATGCACTGAATGCAACATCTGAGATGATCCAGGATCAGACTTTGATGCACGCTTGTCTATCGCTCTTAATAGGCGGAGCCAGCTGCCCATTAGCTGAAGGTAACGGGAGGCACACTGACGCCTCATAAAAGGTATGTTCTCTACAGCAGTGTGCTTCATCATTCAGCCAGCTACGCTGCCATGTTCAAACTGTTGGCAGCTGATGGCATGCAAGGTGGTGGCATGGTCCTCAGTTTCATGACACAGCTTCCACATACAAACTAAAAAAGTATTCAGCTGAGGTAGAGCTGGAGCTAGCAAGAAGTTCACGTTTTATATTTCAGACCTGTTATTTGAAGGTGCTATTGTCTACAGATGTGAGATTTTACCATCTGTCTCAGAATTTCCCATGGAAATCTGAGTTAGCTGGTGTCGTATTAGTGATTTACTCCACAGACATTTTGCGGTCTCTATTGGTGAGACTCCAGGCCCGTGTTGGGCTGGGCACATATGGGGTATAGGGTGCATACCGCACAATTCTAGGATTAAACTACAGTGTGGATGGTGTCCCCTTAAGCTTGAACTTTGTTGTTGTTTGTTCCTTTTTGTGTTTTCTCCTCCTTCTTCTTATTTTTAGACAGGGTCTCATGTAGCCCAGGCTGGCCTCAAACTCCCTACACAGCCAAGAATGACTTTGAATTTTGGATCCTCCTGCCTCTACCTCCTGAGTGCTGGGATTACACCCAGCACACCCAGTTTATGTGGTGCTGGGAATCAAACCCAGGGCTTCATGCGTGCTAGGCAAACACTCTCCCAATGGAGCTACATCCCTAACCTTCCCTTGAGTTTAACAATCTGCACAACCCTGGCCAAACACTGGAGTTTTACCTTTTCACTGATGACTTTGCTTTATCCACGGACTTGGCGCTGACGGTGTGTTGATTCCTGGCATTGGCCTGGGCCTGATCTAGGCAATGGAGCTACGAAAAGATTATCACAAACCAGATTATTGTCCAGATATTCCATGCTGCATTCTCACGGGCCTTCCCCTTTTCTGTTAGGTGCTGGGAACATTTTCAGAAGAGTATCTCCTTAAGTAAGAATTCCCTGCCTAGTAGAGATATGTTCCTAGGCAGGCTGTACCCTCTGACCAGGGGGACGACCTGAGAAAGCTGTGGCCAAGGGAAACATCTCCATTTAGGAAAGCTTGCACATTTCCTTATTGTTCTAGACATTGCATTAAGGAAATCAGGTAAGTCTGGCAGGATTCATATTGGGTGGGTGTATTCATTTCCTAGAGCTTCCATTATAAAGTACTGAGTAGTGGGTGGCTTAAAACAACAGGAGTTTGGGGCTGGAGAGATGGCTCAGTGGTTAAGAACATTTTTTTCTTGCAGAAGACCCGGGTTCGAATCCCAGCACCCACATGGCAGCTAACAACTGTCCGTAACTATGGTCCCAGGGGACCTGAAAGCCTCTTCTGACCTCTGAGGGCATTTCATGACACAGGTGCACTTACCTACACGCAGGCAATACACACATACACATAAAATAAAAATAATAAAATATGAAAAAAAACATAGAAATTTATTCTCTCTGAGTTGTGGGGGCGAGAAATTTAAAATCAAGGTGTCAGTGGGATTAGGACCCCACCAAATGTTCTAGGGAAGAAGTCTTCCTTGACTCCTTTTGAACTCTGGTGAGGCCTTTGACTTACAGATGCATCACTCTGGTCTCAGCCTCCATCTTCAGGCGCTGCTCTACCTTATGCATCTTTGCATCTCTGTTTTCTCTTCAATGAGCACAACAGTCATGGGAATGGGCCCATCCCATTCCAGAATGATCTAACTTTAACTAACCACATCTCCCAGGACCCTATTTTCAGATAAGGTGACAAGTTCTGTGTGGAAATAAATTTAGGGAGATACTACTATTTAAGTCAGTACAGTAGACCTTCTGGTGCCCAAGTCATCCCTGTTGTGATTCTCCTAGATGTTCTCCTGAGTGTCACCACAGGTCTATAAGCTGGACTTGACTTCTCTACTCCCTCAGGCTCTGGAGCTGCAGGTTGCTTAGAGATTTATTTCAGCTTATACTGCCAGGTCCATCATTGAGGGAAGTCAGGGCAGGAGCTCAAGCAGGAGCTCAAGCAGGACTGAGGACTCCTCCAGAATTCAGTGGAGCATTGTAGACCATCTAAACTCTGCTTGCATATACAATGGGGGCTCATAAATGTGTGTGCACTCATGGGACAATGGCAGCAAACTGGCTCTTGCTTGGTGGACTACCCATAGGGAGTGGGTTCTTTTCTCAGGCCAGCATCCCAAACATCCTCTCCCCTGTGCCCTCCTGTGAGGATGTGAAGGTGGGATGGAGTTGGGAAAGTCAGCTTGAATGTACCCATTTCTGTAGAAGCTGCCATTGACTGTCATGTCAGACACATGATGGAAATTGTAGGATGCAGGGAGTTACATGCAGAGAAGGACCAGCTTGCCCCTAAATGAACAGAACAGATCAGCAGGTCAATGTCAGGAAGCACAGTGCAGGGAGGCTTTGGCCCCTGAGACCTTTGGCACTAGACCTTGCCTGCAGCTTCATGCACTTTGAGACCTGCCTGCTCTTGGGTGGATGGAATCGAGGTCTGGAGTGGGGATTAAGCTGAGCTTAGGGGAGATATGAAACCTGTTTCTGACAAATGTTTACACCACGTTGGAATGGAAAGTTTTCTTGAGTTAAACGTACTAAAAACAGAGGCTGCTTGAGGGCCCGTATTCTTGGCACCTTGACTGGTATGAATGGTGGTGGTGGGCAGTGTGCAGACAGATAGTCAAGTATGCCCCTGCCCCACCCCAGGCAGCCAGTGCTCCCTCAGAGGTCCTAAGCACACCTTATTCAGTATCTGTTTCCAATCCAGAGGGCTCTAGTTTCTTAGCCTGTGTGGGTTTCGATTCCCACTCTAAAATGGCTGTAATGACACACACTTTGTTGGACTACTGCTAGGGTTTAATGAGCCCCACTTCAACTGGCACAGAAAGGAGCTGCTCCTGATCTGACTGTCCTTGTCTTTTCCTCAATAGGGCATCTACTGAGAGCTGGTGTGGATAAGCCATGGGAGGGAATCAGCCACACTTCGTACCACACAGCTGCTGAGACAGCATCAGTTTTCAAATGAGTTCCATGGAGCACTGGCTCCAGGCTAGCCTCCGTGGAATAGGGTTCTGTGGACAAAACATTTGAGTGTCTTTATGGGGATTGATCTGAATATAGTTGTCCTTCCGTATCTGCAGGGGATACCCTTTCTCCCCAAGGACAGCAACATCCAGGGATGCTTGGTCCCGTATGGGAGATGAGCAGTGTTTGTCTGGAATCCTCATGTATCCTCTGTCTGCTTGAATTCATCTCTACTCTTAACACCTCACTCCTTATAAATGCTGTGGGAATTGTTGCTCTACCGCATCGTTCAAGGAGAGTGAGTACATGTTCAGTGCAGATGCCATTTCTTTTTTATGAATCTTTCTGATCCATGCTTGGTGGAATCCATGGAGTGGGAGCTAGGGACCAGACGGTCAACTGTTCATTAACTGCAGGAAAAGCTTCCAGACACCATGTACTGAGGCAATGTTCATTTAGTTCATCCTAAATGCATAGATCCCAGGTTTCTCTCTCTGCCCTCTTCCTCATTTTGTTCCATAGAGCTCCTGCTGGGAGCCATGGTTGTGCCTGGCACAGAGGGCATGCTGGAGATAGAATATAGGTGCCTTTCAGTAAAATGTGCCTCCCAGTTCCTGTGACCCTTCATCACCCTGTACCCCTACCTTCCTAGTCACTGTGACCCCTGCATCTCTCTGTACCCCCTCCCCTGATGGTGACTGTGCTTTCTTTAGAACTCAGTGGCTCTTCCAGAGAGGCTGAGCTGGGGCAAAGAGGAGCAGGTGACTAAGGAGGTAGCTGAATGGGGCTGGGGGGGCAGGGGGATGGGAGCTGCTGGGGTGGCCACTGCCATAGCTAGGAGAGGCTAGGGGAAGGGTCTTGCTGCTTTCAATGGTAGGTGCCAGATGAACCTGAGCTGAGGCTAGAAGGGGCTTCCTGGTGAGCAGAGGGTGTGTGGTAAGTACATGGGGGGTGGGGGGGCTGAGTAATTACTCCCCTCCCCCGAAAACTGATTCCACTGGCCTGGAACTGACACATCCTTTTGTGGCTATGAAGGACTGCAAGGGGTGGGGAGCAATGTGTGTGGGGTGGGCGGGTAGCCATCAATTTACACCGACAACACTTATCAGGAGGGCAGAGTCAAGGGAGGCTCTTTCTTGTGGTAAACACTCTCCAGTGCCTCCCCGAGGGACGCATCTGGGCATTTTCTAGAAGGTAAATGGATTTCTGGGCCTTATTTGTAGACTTGACTCAGGGACATGGCAGGTGACCTTGGCACTTAGCAAGGAGTGGCTGAGAGAGTGAGACTTAGAGGGAAGACTGCTTAGAAGGGCTTGGAGGGAGGCTGCTCTGCATTAAACTTGGTAAGCAGAGCACACAGCCATGCCAAGGTGAAACGTGGGACCCCACAGCTGTCCTGCAGGCCCCATCAAGGGGAAGCCCTGGCCCCCTAAACTGAGAGGCTATGGGACATGAGCTGGGAGACAGACAGGGCCTGGGGCTGAGGGGACTGGCACCGGGGTACTTAATAAAGGAGGCTCCATCCTCTGTGAGGAAGGCTGCAGAATCCATGGAGGTCAGATCGTTAAGCTTAGTCTCTGACTAAAGGCAAGCTGGGCAAGGGAACAGGGCTCTGGGAATTACTCTATCCTTAAGTTACCAGAGTTGTTAAGATCAGAGCCTGAGCTCTGGCAGCCTCCACAAGCTAGGGAGGGCCACTTACCTTCAATAGGCCAATTAAATAGACAGACAAGTAGCATTGAAAAGAAGGAAAAGGAGATTCAATACAGTCACATTGGGAAGAACAAAGAGATCCCAGGACCCTCAAATCCATCCTCAGGATCTTGACAGGAGGTTTAGGTTTAAACAGAAGGCATGAGGTATGCATAGCTAAGCAGTTACACCGTTGGTCATTGACCTGTCGTCATGGAAGCTGGAGTCTGTCGTGCAAGGTGGTCCAGTAAGCTGACAGAAGAGTATGAAATCGCTCTCTGAGGCGACAAGCTCTCCCTCTGACTGATGCCAGCATTTTCTTCCTTTCAGCATGAGACTCCTGGGGAAAGTCCAGTTTCTTGGGGTGCGTTGTCTCAGTAGTCTGATAGCCAAAGGGACATGCGGTCTTTTGAATATATGAATTCATGCTAGGATAGTTGCATTTTGTCACATCTCCTTCCAGCTTGTCCATGGTACGTATATAGACGCCTTCACAGAGCAGGCCCAGGCCATGCCGAATGCCGACTCCAGTTTAATCCTAACTCTGAGGCTCAGGGAGGGTACTGGCGCTGTCCTCACAGCCACCAGGAGGCAGGGCTGGGATTCCAGCACTGCTTGTCTCTAGGGTGACTTCATCCACCACACAGCCATTGATCACACCATCTTCTTCCCTGCCCTGTGCTCAGCCCTGCAGGTACTGGGATGGGTCACACCAGGCTGCCTTCACAGGCTTCTGGTCTCACTGGGGAGATGGAGGTAGCTTCACTCCCACAGGATGGGTGCTCTGGGGAAATGCCCAAACCTTGAGTGGGAAAGTGCTAATTTGGGATCCTGGGCTCCTTTGCACTGTCAGCCTCTGGCAGGTTAGTGGGGTGTATAACCCCAGAAATACCCATGGTACTATCTCCCGGCAGAAACCCTGCTTCTCAGGAGAGGGTGTGAGCTTCAAGCCCCACAGTGGGTGTCATTTTACTTTTTGAAAGTTCTTATTCCAGCCCAGGAAACAGATTCTGCATGGCTCCCAACAACTTTTCCAAAGCCTTCAGCTTCCTTAGGCCACACCAGGGGAGTACGCCATGATGCCCACGTGTAAAGACCTCCGCACTTTCAGTCCCCAAGGAAGCAGAGCAATGTTGAGGTTCTTGGAGATGTTCACACTTTAAGAATCTGCATCTGGGGGCTGGAGAGATGGCTAAGAGGTTAAGAGCACTAGCTGCTCTTGGAGAAGACCTGGGTTTGAGTTCCAGCACCACATGATGACTAACAAGTGTCTATAACTCCAGTTCCAGGAAATCTGATGCCATCTTCTGACCTCCATGGGCATTGTACAACACAGACTCATTTACATGCATGTAGGCCATTCACTCATACACATAAAACAAAAATAATATATACGATATATTAAAAAATTCTGCATCTGGGGCCAGATGTGGTAGAATATGTTTTTAATCCCAGCACTTGAGAGGCAGAGGTGGGCGGATCTCTGTGAGATCAAGGCCATTCTGATCTACATAGCAAGTTCCAGGCCAGCTAGGGCCATAGGGCAACCCTGTCTCAAGGCAAACAAACAAACAAGAATCTGCATCAGGCTGAGACAGGGCTCAGTCAGAAAGAGCTTCCTGCAAACATGAGGATCTGAACTTACTTCCAGTGCTGGGGAGGTGGAGCTAGATGCCTGGGGCTCACAGGCCAGCCAGTCTACTCAGAGTTGTAGGCCAATGAGAGACCCTATTTCAAAAGTCCAGATGGGATAGGCTTGGGCAATATCTCAGTGGGTTAAAAAAAAAAAAAAAAAAGGCAATTGCTGTCAAGCCTCATCACCTGAGTTCAATCACATGCAGCCATGTGGTAGAAGGAGAGATCCTGTAGTTGTCCTTTGGTGCCTACACCCCACCACATGCTGCGGCACCTGTGAGTGTGTGCGCATGCTTATACACACAACAACAACAACAGCAACTGAAAAAGCAAGGTAGGGTGCCAGGGACTCGGCTTTTTATATGGTGCTGGGAATCAACTAGTTCCCTATGCTTTCCCAGAAGTGTGGTTACCTGCACCTGTGACCCCAGCACTCTAGGGAGGCAAGACAGAAGAATTGCCGGGGTTTGCTGGTCATCAGCCCAGCTCCAGGTTCAGTGAGAGACTCTGTGTCAAGAGAATAAGGTAGAGTGACCAATCAGGACATCTGACATCCTCCCCTGACTTCCACATGCTCACTCATGAATGCACACACCCACAAATACACATACAGGTATTGTACACCTCATACACACACACACACACACACACACACACACACACACACACACACACACACACACAAAATCCCCAAACCAAAACCCAAGGAGCCAAGATGGACAACTCCTGAGGAATGGCATCCAAGGTTGCAAGATGACCTCTGGCCTCCACAAGCAGGTACATAAAAGTACACACACACATACACACACACACACACACACATACATACATACACACATAGACCAAAGAATCACCATATTCCCCATGCCTTGAGAGATGGCCTGAGGTCCTCGAGAGCCTCAGGGTGGGAGGGAGGGAGTGGAAGTCTTAAATTCTGCTTGTTTTTGTTTTTCCCTTCAGGATGGGGGTAGAGAACAATTTATTCTATGATACACCTCTGATGCACACGATAAAAAGGGGGAAAATCAGGTTTGGCTCACATATAAATAGACAGCAACTTAGTTTAGTTTTCCTTAGAGAGAAATCCAGAGCCCTGAGCTGACCCACTTAAGAGAAAGTTTATTCTTTTTGACACAAATAAGATGAGCTCACTATAGTATTTGGAAAGTATTTGCGTGCGTGTATACATGTCTGTGTGTGTATGCATGAGTGCATGCAGGTATTTGCTTGTGTGTAGAGGCCAGAGGTTGATATTGGGTGTCTTTCTTAATGGCTGTTTTTTGAGGCAGGGTCTCTTACTGAGCCTGGAGCTCACAGATCTCCAGGCTCAGTAAGAGACCTTGGATCGGCTGCCTAGCAAGCCCCAGGGCTGCTCCTGTCTCTGCCTCCTTAGCAGTGGGATTACCTGCAGATTCCAGCATACCTGGCTTTTATGTGGGTGCTGGGGGTCTGAACTCAGATCCTCATGCTCGAACTTCAGGAACCTATCATCTGAGCCATATTGCCAGCCCCTAGAGAGTATTTTTGGTGTATTTCTGTTTGTTTCCTTGGGGAATGGCATATGCATGGACTTTTCTTACTGTGTCCATAGCTGGATTCTAAAATATGACTGTGTGAGAGGCACAGTTTCTTCCCCAGGAAAAGCTGAAGCCCCCATATGTGTCCTCACTGAGCTGAATTCTCTTTTTTCTAGTGCTTTTTCTGCAATTAAAGGCCACCTCTTTTCTCACTCATCCAACTCCCTTATACCCACACCACCCAGGACCTCCGTCAGCCACTGGCTCCATGTGGCTATTTAAGTCAAATAAAAACTCTGCTCTTCTGTTGTATAAGCGACATTGCCAGAGTCCAGGAGCTACTTGGGGTTGGCAGCTACTGTCTTGGATGACCTGGATCTAGAACATTTCCTTCTAGATGAGTTGAACTGCTCTAGACTGTCTGCTCCTGTGGGCTTGGAGATCTGCAGTCCTGGTCTGTGTTGTGTCACTAAGTGTCCTGTGCACTTGGAATCTGAGAGGGTAGAAAAACTTTAGAAAAATGCTCTGTTTCTAAATGTGTTTGTGTGTGTGTGTATGTGTGTGTGTGTGTGTGTGTGTGTGTGAGAGAGAGAGAGAGAGAGAGAGAGAGAGAGAGAGAGAGAGAAAATAAGAAAAGCAGGCTTCAGATGAGCACCCTGACTGGGAGGGGCTTGGAAGGTTCTTGGTATTAAGTCTAACTTTTTTTTTTTAATTTTTAAGTGTTTTTACAAGTGTGTAAAGCATTTACCCCCACCGCACCCCATATTCCTATACGTTCCTTTTCAAGCCCTACCACTCTTCCGTCCAGTCTTTTAACCCCGCTGGACAGCTTCTTTCTATTTTCCTGTCGTTCATATATATAAATATGGTTTTACGTATCTATTTAAAATCTAGGAACCACAAAAGAGAGAAAATGTAATATTTGTCTTTCTGAGACTGACTCACTCACTTAATGTGATTTTATCCACTTACATCGTTTTCCTGAAAATGTCATAAATGTTCTTTATAGCTAAAATTCCACTGTGTGTATATGCTGTGTTTTGTTTATCCATTCCTCTGTGGTTGGACACCAGTTCATTCTAAGTCTTACATGACCCAAAGGCTAGTCAAGGACCCCCAACTTCAGCATGCAAAAAAATCAGTATGTCCAATTGAAGGTCACCTGCATCTTTTTCTGAGCACTGATAGCAAGCACAGAGGCCCTGGAGGCAGGAAACTGGGACTCAAGGAGTGCCAGCAGCTGTCAGTGTGGTCTAGACATGGCACCCTGTGCCCCAAGCAGGACCGTCTGCTTGGCTTGTGTCCTCTGGGGCTCTTGCCCAAGCAGACCCTGCCCAGTCTAGATGCATTGCTTTGTGACATCCTGTCATGTTGGGTTCTCTGGGGTTGTCAACAGAGTCTGCCTTTAAGTGAAAGAGTGAAAGCCTTCCCAGCGGCCCCTGTTGTGGGAGCCTCCTTTTTTTTCTAGCAGGCTCCTAAGGCAGAACAGGATGGGGGAATCTGGGCTTTTTTGAGACTTTGGGTCAAGCGGGGCAGGTCCTAGGCTGTGCTGGAGCAGCACATCTTCCTGCATCTCCATCCTTCTAGGAAGGCTGAATAAGGAGGGCAGGCTACAAATGTCTCGCTGTGGGTGAGGCCCTCCCTGAGGGAAAGGTAAGGGACTCAAGACTTGGGGTTGCAGCTGGACTACCAGAGTTGTAGTTGGAACAGTTCGAAGAAGGCAGGCACGTAGAAAACAACGCTTGTCATCACTGTGATGTGAACTGTGTATTATCTGGGAGAGCAGCTGGGGATGGAAAAGCTGGCCAGAGGAAACATGATCATAAGATGGAGAGGACTCAAAGGCTAAAGTGGCCTTTGTCCGTATTAAGTCCTGGCCAAGGAGTAGGCCAGGCAGTCCTAGTTAGGAGGAGACCCTTAAGGAGGCTGGAGTATATGTCTACTGTTGAGCACAGATACAGAGAAAGAGCCTTGTTAGGCCACCAACCCTGTCAGTTAGAATTAGGTTCAGCAGCAAGTGACAGAATCCCCAGTATAACGCTAACTTAAAAGCAAGAGAGACATGTATTTATTGTTCAAGTTTAAGCAATAAGTCTGGATTTGAACATCCTGGGGGTGGGCTGTCTATTTCAGAGTCCTGGGCCTGGGCTCTTTTGAGTTTGTTTCTCTCAACCCATCATAACTTTAGCCTTCTACTTTGTGGACCAACATGGCGAGTCTAGCTTCAGCTATATTACATGGGCATTCCAGCCTGTAGGACAAAGGGTGGAGGGCGGACAGGCAAACTTTTCCTTTATGGACAATTCCAGGAAATTATGTATACCACATCCTCTTATTTCCTATGGTTCTGATTATAGCCACATGGCTATACCTAGCTATAACAGAGGTGAGGAGTTGTATGTAGTTTTTTTTTGGGGGGGGTGGTAGCCATGTACCTAACTATAATTTGGATGCTGTAATGAGCAGTGTCTGGCATGGAAGGTAATATGAACCAGAGATTTCTGTAACCTAAGATGGGGTCACATCCCCATTAAACATATTGTGAGTTGAACATATCCAAAATTTTAAAGATGCATTTAATATGCCTAACTCCTAGAACATCATAGCATAACCATGTCCACTGTAAATGTGTTCAGAACACTTACATTACCCTACAACTGAACAGAGGCATCTAACAAAAGGCTTTTTTATAGTAAGTATGCTGACTACATCACGTAATTGACTGAATACTTAAATTGAAAACAGGAATGGGTTTCTGTATCACAAATCTGAAAGACATCAGAATTCAAAGTATGGAGCTGGGGAGATGACTCAGCAGGAAGCAGTGCTTGCTGTATAAGTACAAGGACCTGAGTTCCAATCCCCAGCACTCATGTAGAAAGCCAAGCATGACCATGTGCATGCCTGCAATGTCAGTGCTATGGGGGGTTGAGACAGGAGGGTCCCTGGGACTTGTTGGCTGCCAGACTAGCTCCAGATTTAGTGAAGGACTCTGTCTCAAGTGAATAAGGTAGAGAGTGATAAAGCAGGACACCCAGTATCCTTCTCTGGCCTCCACAGGCTCATTTGAACACTCTCACCCTCACATACATGTGCACACAATTTGAAGTATGATTTCTCCTGGATGCCTACGAGCTTTGCTCCACCATGAAGTTGAAAAGTCAGAAAACTGTGAACTGGGGTCTTCTATGTATTAGTATGAGTGAGAGCATGCACTGAACATCCGTTGTCCATCAGGAAAACAGACATGATCAGCAAGAAAGATGTGCATTTTCACTGAGTCTCCTGCCATCAGCATTGAGATTTGTGTATTGAGTTTACAGAGGCTACTGGTCAAGGTGTAAAAGGGATCAATTGCTCTTGCTCTCACTCCTGTGTGCCTAAGGCACATTGTCATTCAGAACTTGAGTGTCCAAAGTCTTGGATAGAGGGTGGGGTGATGCTGTGTACTGGGCAGTAGGTGTGGAAGCCCCAGAGGATCTGCAGATTACAGAAGTAGAGGCTGTGGGCAGGGTATGACACACTCCAGAAGGTCCATTGATATCTGAGATGGACCAGAAGACTCACTGGGACAAGCAGCAATGTGTATTGGATGGATCAGAGGCAGGGGTGCCCCTATGCTTGGCACTAGAGAGGTGTTTCTTGTGACTTGGAGTGACAGGACTGTTCCCACTAAGGGTCTTGCTTCCTACAGTCCCCCACGATGTGCCGAGCAGGAGTGAGTAGGAACAGGTTGACAGAGAGCATCAGCCTGGGTTCTCTTTCACAGCTGAGCCCTTCAGCCCCTTGGGAGATACACATGACAACTTGTATTAGCTTATTTGTGTACCTACCAGCTGTCCAGTGTCACAAGGTGACCAGACACGAGGATACATTTCTAAACTCTGGAAAACGTTGGTACTGACATCTCAGCGCCACGAGGCAGGGTTATTCTGGAAATCCTAAGCCCTTTCTACCACCAGTGTGCGGCACTGAGTCAGGGGATAGGGCCTACAGGCCTGACTTGATCACCTCTGCTGAGTGGCCCAGGGGATCCAGGCTAACCCTAACCCTGAGGCATGTGGGAGTGTCAGGGACTTGGACAAGCAGATGTTGTGTCAGCTGGGGCAGGTGCTTCTTATACCTCACAAGCTCACATGGTATTTATTGATTAGGGGCTTCCCTACAGCCAGGAGAACAGGGCTTGTTATCCTTGGTCAGTGGAGAGGGCACAAGTCTGGCTACTTTAAGCCCTGAGCTCTGGGCAGTGCCAGAGACTGGGAAAGGGCCTTAAGCCCCTGTGTGGAGCAGCCCTGTAGAGATGAGCCTCTCTGAATGCATTGTCCCTGGGCCTCATTTTCTGCTGCTGACTTTGAGTGTTCTCTGCATCACTGAGTGTCTAGAGACTTTGAGCTACCATCTGTAGAGCAGGACAGGAACACCTCAGTGCTGCTCCTATCCTCTAGCCTGCAGCAAAGCCAGGGTAGAAGGAGAGAGGACTGGACATACCCTGTGGAGGCAATGGCACCTGTGTGTTAGTCATGTTCAAGCAGTAGTGCTGGTGGCACCCCGGGTACATGCCGGCCCAAGGTTAACTTGGTGTTCTCTGTTCATTTCTCACCCAGCAGCTCTTCCATGTAGGGATTGTGATTTTCATGTAGCATATTGGTTCTAAAAAGTAGAGGCCAGGCTGCCTTTGTGTTTGAAAACGTCTGGTCAGGCTGTCTGCTTCTTTGGGATGCAGTAAATGGCAGTGACAACAGAAAAGAAGAAAAATAATCCTCTTCATCTGTCCATCCATCTATCTACCTACCCACACATCCATCCATCCATACACATCGACCCTCCCTCCACCTGTCCATCCACCCATCTATATACACATCCATCTATCCACCCACCTGTCTACCCACTCATCCACCCATCTATATACACATCCGTCTATCCACCCACCTATCTACCCACTCATCTGTCTGTCCCTCCACCTGTCCATCCACCCATCTATATACACATCCATCTATCCACCCACCTATCTACCCACTCATCCGTCTATCCCTCCACCTATCCATCCACCCATCTATCTATGCAACTCATCCATCAATCCATCCGCCCATCTCCATATCCACCCATGCCCCTCTCTCCCCCATCCAGGCCTTACTCATGGATCCATCTGGTCTGAAGTTCTTTTAAGTGTCTGCTATGTGCTGGGTTATCCAAGAAATCTACAAGTCAAAGAGATAAGGACCCTAGAAGTCTCTAACATTCAGAGTCTTGCTACAGTAAATTTCATGACCCCTTTAGTGCTCAGAGGATTTGGGACTTTGGGGTAATGGATAATGGCAAAAAACTTGGCTGATTCTCAGTTGTGAAAAGCCTTGAAGGCCAAAGCAATATTTGTGGTTTATTGAGAGAACAGTGGGCTCATCTTATCTTTAAAATTGTTCTATTATTTTTATTTTATGTGTATGAATGTATTGCCTGCATGAACGTAAGTCCACTCAGCGTATTGCAGTGCCCACAGAGGTTAGAAGAGGGCATTGGATCCCCTGAAACTGGAGTTATGGATGGTTGTTAGCCACCATGTAGGTGCTGGGAGCTGAACCTGGGTCCTCTGCAAGAGCAGCCAGTGCTCTTAACCGCTGAGCCATCTCTCCAACCTCATCCTATCTTTTAAAGCATGGCAGTGGCAGGCTTTGACTTGCATTGGTCAACTCTAGAGATGGAGTTGTAGGTTCAGAGAGGAGGAGCATCAGAGATCCTCACTAAGAGAACAGGCAAGGGGTGATGCCACAGGGCTGGACCTGGGACTAGACATGATGGGAACAGGAAGTGGAAGCAAGACATGATGAGAGTGAAGAGTCAGAAGCATCAAGACTTCATGTCAGAGGGAACAGAAGTGTCTGGAGGCTCAGGTCCTAGTCAGGTCACAGGTGTGGAGATGGAGCTGGTGTTTATGAGAGCAGAAGGGTGTGACCAGCCCTCTCCATGCAACCCATCTTCCAAATGTAGAAGAGGTCTAAGCACAGCTCACTTTTTTCTTGGAGCCTTCTTAGAGGTGACAAGGGCTCAAGTATAAGCCTGATGTCTGGGAAGGACATCTACCATGACAGATAGCTGGGGGCATGGAGAGAAGAACCAGCCAGCTTGTTTGCTAATGTCTACAGCCAGGGTCTTGCCCAGAAATGTGGGTTCTGTGCTTCCTGGGATGCTGTGGTATGTATCCTCCACCCTGCCCCTTGCAGGCTCAGTGATGCTCGGTGCCTGTTATTTTAACCCATACAAAATGACCATGTCCCCTCTAGGACTCGGGCCTTTCCTTGGGCACTGCATCTCTGTGGGCAGCTCAAAGGCAATGCATAATTTCAAATGCTACATCACAGGCAACTTCTGTCTGGCTTCTGTCCCTTCCCCTGGTGTGGCTGTTCCCCAAGGGGCATATACACTGTAGCTGCAGAAACCTCTTTCTACTGGAAAATGCTTCTTCTGGAGAACTATTCATCCTGTAGGGATTGTATGTTGGGGTCCTGGCACACCACTTCCCAACAAAGTGGCACCCAGATGAATCAGGACTTTTAAAGAGGGTGGGCAGTGGGAGCCTATGAATGTGCCAGTATGCCCTTCGTACATGTTCAATGTGTAGTGACAAGCTGAGGTATGCTTGGCTGCATGTACACAAGCAGGTTAGAATCTGCCAGTGGGCTGGACTGTCAGTACCTTGGAGACCACCAGGAAGGAGCTCCTTTTCCTCCAGGTCTTGACCTGCCAGCAGAATTGCTGCACCTCTGACCTTCCCTCGGGCTAAAGCTGGATGCAGCTTTGTCCTCCCGGCTCAGTGCCTCTCACTCTCTTAAAGAATATTCAGGGACAAGGCAGGGGTGGGGGAAGCATTTTGGGGTGTTCCTGCCTGACCTTGAATCTGTGCTCTGGGGTCTGTTGTCATAGGAGCTTGAGCAAGCTGCTTGAATTCTCTGAGCCCCAATTTTACCATCTGTAACATGGGATGCCAGCCATGCCTTTCACTGTGTAGTGAGGGAGTTATAGAGATAACACAGTGGCATACTTTGGTGCTTTGTAATAATTCTTTGGCTAAGGTTTAGAAAGTCAGGATCACAGAAAAGTCTTGGCTATAACCTTGTTCTACTGAACCATGTGACCCACTGTAAGTTACTTAGAGTCTTGGAACCCCTGTTTCCTCCTCTGCATAAGGGCATATACTAATATAGCCCTAAACTCATCCTCAGTGGGAAACAGGGCTAGGCCCTTGAAGAAGATGAAGCTTCCTGTTAGGAGGAGTGGCCCTGAGTTAACATGTCAGCCAATACTTGTGGAGCGATCATCTGTTTGAAAGCTGTGACACTAGATTTGGGCTGTTCTGCCTGTGTGGTCTGACACTGCACCTCAGTGCGTAGCACAACTTCTGGAACATTCTGAGTGCTAAGTTTTTGGTGATATTGAGAAAAGATTATGACTTAGTGCTTCTAAACCTCCTAGCATAGTGCCTGACATGGAGCAAACCTTCTGTGACTCACACTCTTCAGTATTAATAGAGAAACTGAATTTACATATTAATCATCAGGACCCAGCACATCTAGTTCATAGAACACAGCTGGTCACTCCCCCTGTGAACTGAAGGTCAATTTCCATTTCCATCACAAGGTGCTTGGTTGTTGCTGAGGCTGACAAGTGGAGCCAGGACTAAGCCAGACCTCCCTCCTCCCCATATCAGAGAGGACCTGGGGTCTTGGTCGCCTCATCTGCCATCTGCTTCTTGCCAGTAAGGGATCTTCAGGGTTGGTGAGGAAGCTCTGTGCTCCTGTTCCAGGGCCTAAGAATCAATTTGGATTAAATCTGTAGCCAGGACGGAGGACTAGGCTGGCTCCCAATTTTTCCAAGCTTCTTGGCTTGGGTCTTGTAAGAAGAGGTTAGATATGGTCTTTCCTGTTGGCGGATGGGTGGGTATTACCAGAAGCCTCCAGAGCCAGGCACACTGAAGGAAGAAACAAAGCAATGACTGGTCACCACCCTGGGCGGCTGCAGGGACAAGGTCATGTCTTGGAACCACAGCAGCAGGGAGTCTGTGATCTCATCTGGGACCTCGCTTGGCAGATGAAAGGGCCTGAGACCTAGAGGTGGATTGGCTGTGTGCCCAGGGAAGGGCAAAGGCTGAGAGTTGATGTTGAAGCTAGGCCCCTCCTATCACATGTCATCTGCTTCCCATACTCTGCCTCCTATCCCCACACCCCTGCCTCCTACCTACCCAACATACCCTTGCTACACACCCACCCTGCCCCATACCCTAGCCTTCTGCTTCATAATCCTCCACTGTGTCTCACACCCCTCCACTCTAACCCCCATCCCACACCCCTGCCCTGCATGCCTCTGCCCTGCCTCATGCTCTACAGCCATGTCCCACATCCCTGCTCCTGTCCCACACCCCTGTTCCTGTGCTAGACCCCTGCTCCTGGGCTGCTGTGCTCCAGCCCCATGGTTCTAGAGAGAAAAGACTCCAGCAACACTTGGGAAGAGGCGCCCCATGCAGGTCAGGGTTTCTTCCTCCCGGTAGCAAGGATGCCAGGGAGAAGCTATCAGAGAGGAGCATCCCTAATCTAAAACTAATGGCAGAGAAGTCCTCACTGTCCTCACTACACTCCTGCATCTTCAGTTGGCCAGAGAGATGGGAACAGGACTGTGGGCTGAGGTATCTGATTAGAAAAATCTGTGTGAAGGAAGCTAAGATGGTGAGCAACTAGGCCTTAAGTCCTACCTACCCCCAAGGGCTGCTTCAAAGGGTTTGTACCCGACAACCCATAGTCATTATGGACCACAACCGAGATGGAGGCTTTAGAGGCATCCAAGGTATGACGGCCGTTTGGACAGAGCTCTACAAATGGCTGAAGCAGAGGGACAGGAAAGCTGACTAGAAGGAGCTGGTATTAATTGAGCATGCGCCCCCATTAGACTTTCCTGAGTGTGGTCCTCACAAGGATGTGCTTGGTGCTTGATGGAGAAGACACAGGACTCACTGTCCCTCCATGGTGCATTGGAGGGACAAGTCCTCCATGGTGCATTGGAGGGACAAGTGAATGCTCAGTGATAAGGAAAGGTGACCAAAGTCACATATCTATAAAGTAGCTGTGTTGTTTCTGTCCTCACTGTGGTCAAATATCTGGCAAAAAGCAACTTAAGAGAGAAAGGGCTTGTTCTGGCTCACAGTTTGGGGAACTGCAGTCTCCTGTGGTGGGGAAGGCATGGCTGCAGCAGTGTGAGACTGCTTGTTCACCCCTTAGAGGATTGGGATGCAGAGAAACTCCTTTGCGAGCTTGGTTAGATTGTTTTCGGGATTTGGTAGGAATCTTCATTGGCATGTGAACAAGAAATGTGTGATGCCTTCACACATTTATCAAAGTGTGTGTCAGCACCGTGGTTCTTGCAGAAGTGATTAGCACAGGGTTCCTGTCCACATAAAACTCAAAGATCAAGAGCCTGCAGGCATTATGGGAGTGGGGGGGGGTTTGGAGAGGGAACCAGGTTGCTATGGTAACAGGAGGCAGCCATGGCTTTCTCTATCTAGTAGAGGAGTAGGCGGGCAGGGGGGGGGTCTGAGTGCAAGCAGTTTTGAGATAGAGGAAGAGCTGTTCTCATGGTGGTGGGGTTGGGATTTGGGGGTCAGCTCAGAAAGAACCTTGTATGTCAAGATAATGGATTAGGACTTCACCCGAAAGCCTTGGAGGGCCCTAGAAGGAGCTCAAGTAGGATGTGCCATAGGGAAGTTTGTGGTTTAGAAAGACCACCTCAACATCAGTGGAAGAGAGGGACAAGGCTAGAGGCAGGGAACCCCGCTGGGAGAAACTACAGGCATGTGGGTGAGGCATGCTCTGGGTTGGAAATGAGGGTAACAGTGGCAACTGAGGTGGAATTTAGGAAGCCTTGGTGGTAGATAGGTGTATGGGAGGAGAGAGAAGTTGGGGAGAAGAGAGGATTCTGGGTGTGAATTGATAAGCAGTCTTTCAGAGTGTGAGGCTGGCCATGTTGGGTGAAGATGATTAAGAACTATGGGTGCCAAGCAAGAAAGCAAGAGCAAGTGTCACCAGGTCACCCCCGCTAACTGCAGCCAGTGGAGAATGTACTGGAGGGGATGAGCAGGAAACACCTCAGCATATCACTTAAGCCATTTCCTTCCCATTTTCCAGGGAAACATTGTACAAATTGCTCAGCGAACTGGGTGGATTTTATAGAGTCAACATGAGCAGGGAGGATTTTTCCATGTGTTTTCCATCTCTGGCATCACAGATATTTCTGCTGACCTTTATTTGGGTCTCCTGAGACCTGCTTGTGACACACATTCCCTTTAATCTGATGTATTGCTGTGACCTGAGAGTTTCTTAAAGAATGCCTCATTGGTTGCTTGTGGAGGGCACCTTTCTGAAGTTCACATCATAGGAGTGACAGGACAGTCATAAAGTGTCACCTGAAATCACATAGGCTGATGCCGGCCTATAGGTGGCATGATCAGGGATCAGTTTTCAGGGCCAAAGGGTGTGTGAGCTATGATACTCCCCACTGCTGTGCTGTCTTACATCACTCATTTGATTCCATGACTTTTTTAAAAAATTTATTTCATGTGTATGAGTACTTTGCCTGAATGTAAGTATACTACATGCATGCAATGCCCATGGAGTCCAGAAGAGTGTGTTGGAGTCTCTGGAAGTGGAGTTACAGACAGTTGTTAGCCTCCATATGGGTGCTGGACAGAACCCAAATCCTCTGCAAGAGCAGTCAGAGCTTTTAACCACTAAGGAATCTTTCTAGTCCTGATTCCCCAAATTTTAACTCAACTTCAAAGGGGGATCAAGAACAAGTAAGAGGGCTCAGAGTAAAGGTACTTGCTTTGCAAACCTGGTTATGTGAGTTGATCCTGGGAACCCACATAAAGATAGAGGAAAGAATCTGAAAATGTCTACAAAGTTGTCCTCTAACTGCCACATGCCTGCTGTGGCATGTGTGCCCACACATATACATCAAGCACGTATATACAGTAGAAATAGTTAAAAAAAATTTATTAAAGGGGGGATACCAGAATAAGCTAGCTCCTCCTTCTGCTCTGTAGACACTTTAAAACTCACAGTGTGGGTAGAGACAAAACAAAACAAACCATCCAGGGGCCCTGGGCAAGCTATTGTCCTAGCACCAAGAATGTAGGAGTTGCAAGTTCCCATAGCAACAAGGAAGAGAAATAATTATTCTCACACCTTCCAGGGCCCTTTGCCAAGGTTGCAAGGACAGTCTTGGCCTTTGAGAAGGTGACTTGTTAAAGAGACAAAACCGAATATCTCTGTCTTAGAAATATTGACGTGGGGCAAGAAAAAGTTCACAGAAACACAAACAAGGAATGGAATAATGTAGCCTAACTGCTTCAGTTTCCAGAGGAGAGGAACTGAGATCCAGAGAGATTAAGCCTCTCATCCAAGATGGTGCAACCTGCCAGGGGCTGGGCTGGTGTCTATAGCCTTATCTGGTCCCTTTTCGCTCCCTCCCTCCCCTCCCTCCCCTCCCTCCCTTCCTCCTCCCATCTCTGTACTTGAATACAGGTGTCTTCTATCATGCAAGATGCTTTGCTTACTTTTGTACAGAGCAACCACTGGTTTTGCCATTGGTTTCCCTTGTGGTCAGTGGATTTCTCTGTCTTCACTTTGGTTCCATATTTTGGCAGTAACTTCCCACACCTTGGGATTGAGACTTGGTTCGATTTTCTTTTTTTTTACTTCTAGAGACCTAGCCATAGCCGTTCTTCCTGTCTTTGGGCATTGTCTTTAATGACTAATAAACAGGAACTAATGAACAGGCCCATGAGCCCATGGTGAGGAGGCAGGTAGCCTAAAACTTTGTTACATCCTTCCTGGGGACAGCTTCTCTCTCATAGCATTGTGGCCCATTGGCTCTTTCCTAGCTAATGCTGGACCCTCCAGAACTTTCTGAAGGTGGGTATGAGGCTCCCAGGTTCAGGCCTGTGCCTATACCACCTTAGTTGTGGCTTTCTGAAGATATCTCTAAGGAGTGAGGGAGATGAAGTCAACTCCCTCAAGGAGTGGCCAGGTCTAAGAATGTCCACTAACCCACTCCTTGGGAGTGGTCTGTGGGTTTGGCTTCGGTTTAGACCCATGTAGAAAGTTCCATTGTTGATGAATCCGTGCTGGGGCAGTAAAAGTAGGTGGCTGGGAGGAATTCTTACCCATTCTTTAGCCCTTGAGAGGGAGTCTTAGCCTTCACAGCAGGGGACAGAACCACACACTCTAGGCAGACTTGCCCTTCTTCACTGGCCTGACCCAAAGCAGCTTTCCTGTTCCTGTTTGTGGACTGCCTTGTGAGACAGAATAGAGATAAAGACTGTAAAGGCCATGTTTTGGGGACATCTATATGTGGGGGCTGAGGGAAGTCCTCAGCCCCAAGAGCTTCATGGTGGAAAGATGGGGGATTTCCCAGCTCCAGAATCTCTGAGGGTCAGAGGCTGTCTGGATGGGCCCGATAACTGTGAACTCAAGATGGCTGTGCCACAGGAGGGGAGACTAACAGACCTACCATGGGTAAGCCCTGGGCCACATGATTGCCACATGTGCTCCACTGAGGCCTCCAGAGGCCCTGGATGTGGTTCCCACCATAGAGTAGGTAAGCCAGAGCTCCCCACTGGTAAGCAGCTGGTTTTTGGCATACGTCTTAAGGGTGAGGACACACTCCCAGGCTAGCCTGACACTGCTCCATCTGCTGAAGGGAATGGGGTGGGAACCCCATATGGCACTTTCCAAAAGGGAATGCTTACCTCAGTTTCTGAGAATGGGAGGCATTAGAGATGCTCTGATAAGACCTACCTTGCAGGCCCAGCCCTGGCCAGCTGATGTCAGTCTGGCCCAGGGGGCCAGAGCCCTTGGAACCAGCTGGAGTGAACTTCTAGTTTGAAGACCGGCCCCTCTCTGGTCTCTGCCATGTGAAGGATACTCTAGTACTTCTTACCCAGTGGCCTTCCTGGCTCCAGCCATGGTTCTGGGGGGTGGGGTGGCAGTGCAACAGTTGTGTGCAGCAATGACTTTAGCCTAAAGACTGAAGTGTTCAAGGTGACATTTGAACTCTACCTCTGTGTTCTCTTCCTTGGTTGCCCAGTCACCTCAACTCCCCAAGCCTCATTGTCCCCCATCTGTAAAACAAGGTCATGATAACTCTAGCTCAGGGTGGGAGAAATGAGAATGAGCCAAATAAGACTGCAAGGGAGTTGGTCCCCCGTCTGGCATGCATGCAATAACTGGTGGCCATCGTTGTTACTGTGTTATTAGTATCGGCTTCAACCTGGCCATGGAGCTGGGCTGTAACTCTTGCTTCATTCTTGTGGCTGAGTTGTATTTCCCAAGGTACATAGCCTACAGACCTTTACAGCAAATAGATCAGCCAGATTCTTATGACAGAGAATTCATGATTCCCTAGGTGTCAAACCAACCCAGGCGCATGTTATAAATTCAGGTTTATGGGTTATGTCCCCTCCTGCATCCTCTTACTCCCCACAGATTTGGATCCGGGATGTGGTCCTGAATTAGCATTTTTAATAAAATTCCCACAATGGCTCTGTTGTAGAAAGTCTAAATTCTGGGTTTCAGAGTACAGTGTTGTAAGGTATTTCTTCTAACCCTGGTCAGTCGGGTGGATGGTTCTTCAGGGCTGGGCTATTTCTGTCTAATCAAGGTTGTCTTGAGTCAGGCTCCATCCCCCCTGGGCAGCCCTGGAGACACATAAACAGAACAAATCCTTTCTCAGCTCCTAGTCTAGCCACCAGGCAAAGATGCAGACTCTCAGCTTCTTTAAAAAAATCCCAGCACCCACATAGCAGCTAACAGCTGTCCATAACTCCAGTCACAGGGGATCCGGCAGCCTCTTCTGACCTCCATGGGCATCACACAACATAGGTGCACTTACCTACATGCAGGCAGTACACGCATACACATAAAATAAAAAAAATAAATAAAATTTTTAAAAATGTGATTGACTGTCTCCTGGTGACCACATTTCTCAAAATCTTCTAAAACCTGGCAGAATAAAGGACTTCTTTTTCCAACTGACTTGTGAATTCATCTTCGTTTTCACAAGGTTACTGCGGTGCACAGAGTTAAAGTCTAGACTGGGGTATAGCTCTGCTCTGTACTAGCTATGTGATCTTAGACAAGTGATGTAAACTCTGTGTATCAGTTTCTTCTTCTCTGGAGTGGGACCAGCAACAGATCCCCACAGAGTTCTTCTGTGGATTAGCACAGTGAATAGCCATGAAGTATTTACCATGGTGTCTGGCCCATGCAAGATTGCATGGACAGACCCCATGAGTTCTGGAACATCCCTGAACATCTGAAGAACCCGATGGGAATTGTAGGTCTTCATACTTTCTGTCCTTTCTTTCCTTAAAATTCTGCCTTGAATATCTGGGTGTAGTGGTGCACACCTGTCATCCCAGTGCTTAGCAGGTGGAAACAGGAGAAGGGGAGTTTTGAGACCAGTCTAGGTTATATGAGACAGGAAGGAGAGGAGGAGCGATGTGCTAAGATGGCTTCTTCCCTTTTCCCTGTGGGATTCCGTCCAACCCCTCAGCCCATGGGATGGTGCCACTCATATTCCAACAGGATACTTCTCAATGCATGTACCACCCACAGGCAAATGAGCCTGCTGGAGACCATGTTTCTTTTTGGCAAACAAGAAATGTTTGTCTATGTTTAATAGAGATGTATGAAAGGTACTCCTAGGTGGGAGACTCTTTCCTGGGAAATTAATAGTCTACTCTCTAAAAGCTCTTTCCTACTCCTTTTTTTCTCTGTTTTGGAATATTCTCAGGTTGTATAGTAGTGGATAAGAACAAGATTCATAAATGCAGAGTCTTTTGTGAATCAGGCACCATCCATATATGAACCTCTTTCGGCATTACCCACATATCCACAGGACCATTGAAAGGCAGATGGAAAAATGAAACTTGGAGCCTTCAAACTGAGCAGGGATTTCAAGACAAGGTTAGAAGATTCCAGATTCTCTTCATTCAGCTGTTCCACACTGCTTGGGTGAAATCAGAAGGATGATGTGGCCAGAGCCATCTACAGGTCTGTGCCTGGTTCATATAAGATGACGAATCCATATTTCAATTGCATGAAGTTTTCTAAGAATCATAGGGATGATCAAAGTCAATGACAGAATGATTGGTTTTTGTCTTTTGAAAATGTTACCAGTGTATCTTTGTGTGAAAAAAGTCCTTAGCAGGGTGAACATATCACATTGTCACCCAGTCCTGAATAAATATGTCTAATTCTTATATTTAAATGTATCGGTTAAATAAGAAACAGAAATTGATGAGTCATTGAAAAAAATGAAGTGTTCTTCCTTCCTTAGTTAGTCCTTTTTGAAAACACCCACGTAGGTATCCGTAGAGGAGTGCTAATTGATGTGAGCAGACGCAGCCCACTGTGGTGCCATTCCCTGGGCAGGGGTACTGAACTGTATGAGTGGAGAAATGGAGCTGAGCGCAAGCAAGCGAGCGAGCATGTGTGTGTTCACCTCTCTCTGCTCCTGACTGTGGTTACGATGTGGCTATTTGCTTCAAATTCCCACAAGACCATTCCTTGCCTGTAAAATACAGATGATGACAGGGCCTGTGTCACGGAGCTCTTGGACTAAGTTCAGCAAAGCAAGGCATATAACATGCCTGGAATGTAGTGAGAAGTTTAGTCATTAGTATGGAGGAGTGGTCTTTTTCATGAGTTCAAGGTAGCCCATGGTCCAGTAAGGTAGATTGTTCCCTGTTCAGGCTCCATAAAAGTATAGCCAAGGGTTGAGAGATAAACTTGCTTAATGTGAGTTGGGAATCACTGCGTATGTCTGATGGGGAAGTGGGTGGGGCATGGCACTGGGTAGGGACCTCCCCCGGCATGGGAAATGCCTTTGTGATTTCACACACCTTCCCCTAGTGCTCTAGGGGCATATGCTGGAAGTGAGGCTGGGATGCACATCTGAGCCAGCTGACCACTGCAGGGTCCCAGGAAACAAGACACTGCCTGGTGTGCAATGGTCCCCACGGTGCACACAGGCAGAAGGGGGGAACTGGCAGGAAATGAATTTCCAGGCAGAGCTGGGATGTGGATAAGGGCCATTGCAGTGGGGAGAGGTCAAGGACACATCGCTACCAGGGAGCATCAGTGTGTCCCAGAGGAAGTCATGGGGCTTCACAGTGGCAGGAAGGCCTGCCTGGCCAGGTAGGTATGGGGTTCAACTGGGCAAGCAGTGATCTTCAGAGGGCCTGACCCTGGCAGCTGAGCTAGCCATTGGACTGGGAAAGATAGGTCTCTGTTCCCTGAGAAGAAGCAGGTGTGAGCTTGGGAGCTCAGCTTTGGAATAAGCCCAGTGGGAATAGAGAGTCAGGTCTAAGACATTGGAACTTAGCCTCAGTGGACTACAGAGACTGCAGAGGTAAAAAAGGGCAGGGGTTGCATCTATGTCTTGCTGTGTGCTCAAGTCATACCATATCAAATGACCTGCTGGCTGACACAGTGAACAATTGCTGATCAACAGGCAATAGGTTGGTAAACTGAGGCTCCTCTAAGCTAGACAACCTGCCAGTTTTCCTAAGCTGTGCAGGGAGGGGCACAACTTAGGACCACACAGCCTGCCTGCTCAGAAGCTGCTTTTACCGAGGAAGCCACAGTACCCTGGTCTCACCCACACCCGTTCACACTATCTTCCATCTGCAAAGCTTTGCAGGATGGGCTGAAGGCCACACAGATACACCGTGGGACATCCAAAGGGATCTGATGGAGTTCCTCAGTCTCAATTTAAAGATGAGGAAATGGAGGTTCAGAGAGTTTGACAGCCTGGTCTAGGGTCACTGAGCAAGACAGCAGTAGATTCAAGGCCTGAACCAGCCAAGTTTTCTGGCTCTTGCCACCTGTCCCCATAGCATCCAGCTGTTTTCCACTCCCAGCCAAACTCAGCATAGCATTGCTTCCTAGGAAGCAACAGTAGAATCAGATGTTTAGAGGCTACCAGAGTATCTCACAGGCTGTGCTTGTGATTACTTTTTTAAACACAGTGTTGAGACTCCAACAAGACAGCAGCAAGGATTGTACAGGCTCCAGCTGTCTGCTATTTAGGATGGGGGAAATCCCTGTGGGGGGCTGTCCACAGCCTTTGCTGGGCTCCTCATCTGCCCTGACTGAACAGGCATGTGTGAGCTGTGCCATATCCATGGTTGGATCAGCAGCACCATCACAGCCTCTGGCACGGAGTCAGCAATCAGCAAGTGTTTGTTGAATGACTGGCTGACTAGATGATTGACAGCCATCACTCAGGGCAAGGATGAGATCAAATTGCTGGCGAGCACTCTTTCCTCCTTCCATTTGACACCCCTGTGGACTCAGAGTCTGTCCCTGGAGGGACCTGGTAGATCTCATGGTAATCATTTGTCTCTTTGAACATCAGTCTCCCTTGGGAGCTCTCAGCTTGTGGCCAGAAACCCCTTGTACAGTTTGTCAGTACTGACTCACTGTGGTTAAGAGCCAGAATGAGCAGAAGCTTGCCAAGTTTAAGTCTTGACTTCATCACTACCCATTTGAGTGATCCTGGGCTAGTTCCTTGGTTTCTTTATCTGTAAAGTGGGGGCAAAAGGCACTGAGATGCTATACAGTGCTGGCACCATGGTAAGACTTTGAATTGGCATTCCCCAAGGGGCCTGGGAGAGGTCTGGTCTCCCCCTCTCCATCTGCCAGGTAGTCATAAACAGGTCATGGCTGTGTGCCATGTTTCCTTTGTTTAGGAACACAGAGGAGAAGCAAGATAATGAGGTGACAAGGAGAGGGGTCTGTTAGAAACTGCACCCAAGAAACATCGGATCTACGCGTGTGTGCCAGGCCAGGCTGGTGACTGGATAATGTTTCTATTCTGTTGCCTTCATCCATAACTTAGTTATTTAAAGTGCAGGAGAAAAGCCAGAATCTGTTGCTCAGTCTGTACCATTGGGGTTTATAAATAGCTGTTTGGAGAGGGATAGCGTGGGAGGCAGTGTGGAGAGTCTAGGGTGCCCACGAGAGCCCTGACTCAGTGTTGTGGGTGTGGCTGACACATATCTGGTGATATTTCATGCACGTCTTACTCTGGTGGCTCCTTGAAGAAAGCTGTGTGTCTGAGTTTCAAACAAAATGCACTGTGGCCTCTGAATAGGCTGAAGGGGGCATCAGTATGGTTGAGTGTGGTAGGGATGGCAGTATTTGGAGACAGGGTTTGGATCCTGGCTTCAGCCCTTCCCAGCTGTGTGACTGATGAATTGGCCAGGCTCCCATGATTCCCTGCAACCTTCAGGCAAGAGACATCACGGACAGGGCTGCTGAGAAGATGGGATGGGCTAAAGCAGCTACTTTGGTGCTGAGGCCAATCCCAGAGTTCATGGTCAGCTCTGACAGGACAGGCAGGTTTTTCTGAAGACAAACATCTGTAGTGTTTGCAGGAGTCCTGTGATTACCTAAGTCTAGGGAGTCATAGGGAGAGAGAGGAGATCAAGGTATGTACTGTTATTAGGCAGGAACAGCTTTTGGGTCTTTGAGTCGTGTGACCTTCAAAAGGATGAGCCTAGTTCTTATTATTCTGATTATTTAATCCCCATATCACTGTCCAGATAACTATGCAGCATTTCCGTTTCTAGCAGCAATGTAGGCTGCCTGCAAATTATCTGCTGTTGGGCTCCTGTCCTGTTCTGGCCATGAGGGGAGGCTGAGGATGTGTTAGCAACTCATGATGTCCCAGGTCTCAGTGGTGTCTTGGGCCCTGGAATTTAATGGCTCCCTTGGACTGAAGTCAAACCTTGGAGCAGCTCAGGGATGCCCTCTCTGCCTTCCACAGGACTTTAGCCATGGACACATTCTGTTACATTCCTTGGGATGCTCTGAGTGTGGGCATTCACCAGCTTGACATGCGAGCATTTCCTTGAATTTAAGCCTGACACTGGGTCTGCTGTTGGCTTCAGTTCAGTTTTATAAACTGATCGAACAGAAGCTGTATAGACTCACCCTCAGGCTTATCGATGGGTTTTTCCATGTGGCGTGGTCAACACAGGTGACCTGGACATCACATCCTTCTGCCTTTATATTCCTGTCTCTAATTTATTACTTTTCTCTCTCCCATTGCCATCGTTCAGGTCTGCATTCCCATCATCCCTTGCTGCTCTTCTACATCTTCGTCCCAGTGACTTCCTCATTTCCCATCTTGCCCTGTGGAGCCCGGCATCACACCCTCATCAGTCAGAGAGGGTCTCTCAAATAAGACCTCGGACAGTGTCACTTCCCGGTGACTTCCCTTCTTTAGCCCCCACTGCCTCATAGAACTTTCGAGGTGACGTGCCTGTCTTTCCATCTGAAAGAATCTTGCTGTCCAGTGTGCCACAGCCTGTGCTGCCCGCCTTTCTCTCTTTTGTGGCTTATCTGGAGGCAGAGGTGGGAACTCTCCAGCACATATGCCTCTTCATCATCTGGCCCTGGAGGACCTTCCCAGATTTGGTTTTAGTCAATTCTGCCAAAGTTTTTTGTGCTCTAGCCTTGCTGGTCTGTACCCCTCCCCAAGCATACTGCAGTCTCCTGGCTTATCCATGCTGGTCAGTTTGCTGGCCTTCCTCCTTGGCCCCTGGCTAATTCCTATGGAACTATAGGACCTACCCAATGGCATTGTGAAGACTGAGCTGTGACACACAGTGTATCTGGTGTATTGGAAGGGCCCCGTAAATACACAGTCACCTCACTGTCTGGCCTCTAGCGATGGTGATGGTTTGGCAAATGGCAGAGACTCTGCTGTTTCTTTTCCCTGAGTGTGACAGGCTTGTAGCATTCTGGTTAAATAAAATTGAGAATAATTGGTGACTATCAGGCCAACAGATCATTGATACTTGGCTTCTTGGGGTTGTAAAGGATTCGAGGGAGAAGTTATTTGGCTTAGAAAATTCTATTCGAGAAAACAGTACACAGAAAAGTAAAATCTGATTGTATGAATCCACATAGACTCAGAGCTCTAAAAATATGAATACTTACTTGCTCTTGAGGAAGTTTTAGTATTTCAAAGGTTATTGTTCCCGCCCAGCACCTCTGTGCAGAGATTGTCTGAGACTCAGCTTTGTTGTCTCTGCCTCCAGTTCTGTTAAGCAAAGCTCTCATGGACATTTACAGAGAGAAATCTGATAATTAAAGAACCATCTAGGAACAGTAATCACTGCTCCACATCTAGAACTGGAAGGAGCTGACTGCCTCAAACTGGAGAAACATAAAAGATAAGCAAGATTCCGTAGGAGATAAGAACTAATAGCAGCTCTGCACTGGATTTTCTTGACTTACAGGAAAGGGGCAGCAGGAACTGAGGTTCCTTGCTTCCATCCCAGTCTGGCACTTGAGGTGGGGGCGCCTCCAAGGTAATTGTGCTGGATACCTTCAGTTGTCACCTTGACACACCCGGTTAGACAGAATCTCAACTGGAATTTCCTCTGTGGGACTGGACTGTGTTCACATCTGTGCAGCTTTTTCTTGATTGTTGAGTGATGTGGGAGGGCCCATCCCACTGTAGTGGGGCCACCTCTGGGCAGGTGGTCCTGTGTTGTACAAGAAAGCAGGTTGAGCACAGGTTAAGGGAGCAAGCCGGTAAGCAGCATTCCTCCATGGTCTGTGCTCCAGGTTCCTGCCTTGGCTTTGAATGAACTGTGGTTGAAAGCCAAATAAACCCTTTCTTCCCCTAGCTGGTTTTGGTTTGTGTTTTAATCACAGTAAGAAAAGGTAACTAAGACAATAATTAAGACTTGGAAAGATCTCAACATAGGATGTGCAGGGCTGGAGCCCAACTGTTCTGGTCTGGGGACACCAACATCATTGGCAATCTGAGGTCAAGGGCTGAGGAATACATTTGTAAAGGGGAAAACACATTCTGTGTTGAGCTTCCTCCTGGAAGTATATATCTAAATGGGCATGAACCTACTCTGGGTGAAATTCGGTTACCAGTACTGACAAAGCTCATTGCCATCTCAGCTGTCCACATCGCACATTGAAGATGACAGTGATGGCACAGACTGTGGGGTCCTGGTGACCCTCAGTGGATGCATAGAAAGCACAGTGAGGGGTAGATTTGAGTTATGTAAGTCACTGATATCTTGGATTTTTTTTCTGCAGAATAGCACAACCTCTCCTAAAAATACCCTTTATATTTTTAAAGGAAGAATGACTTGGGCATTTATTACTTCCATGAGCAACAAGGCAAGTTCTGTTATAGCAGGACAATGTAAGGAGTCCCCACAGATGCTAGAAATGAACCAACGGCTGCTTGAAGAAGAAAAGGAGCTCCTGAGTCCACTGGTACCTAGAAAGCCATAGCACCCGACAGTCATACAGACACACGACCTTACCTTCTAACGCTTAGTCCACGGCCAGTCTCATGCACTGGGAAAGAGTCACGTGGAGAAGCCATGTCTTAGCTTCCTTCTATTCTGCCACATCCAACTGCTTGCTCGTCCCTCATTCCAGCTGTTCTCGCAGCTCTGTTCGCCCTGACGCCCTCCTGCAATACCAGTGTCCTCTCCAGCCCCTCACTCCTGCGCATTGTCCCTGTAGCCTAGCATGTAGTCCTGGGGCACACAGCCTCCCCAGCTGTTCTCAAGCCTTTCCCCACTCAGGCTGATGGCCACTCCTTTCTCCCAGTTACCAAGCAGACACCTCCATCAGGATGCTCCAGGGACATCCCCAATGTGTGCTCATCACTAAATCACCTGCTTTCCCCAATTCTCCCCTCTTTACTTTCTTTCCCCTTACGTGTAAATGACTGTACCAGTCACTTAGTGACCAAGTCCGTAACCTGTGTTTTCTATCTCCGTCCTTCCTGCCTCATCTCTCATCCAGCCACGTCTTACTAATGTCCACCCTGAGGTAATTTGCAAGCACGCTTATTCTCGGTGTCGCTGTTTCAGTTCAGGACCTAATTATCTGGAACTAGTTTTAATCGATCAGTCCTCTCAGTCATTGTTTTTGCTTCCCAGTCATCCTCCACTTTACTGAAAACCTTCAGCAACCTGTACCACGACAACCAGGTTCAGCTTGTTGGCATGGCATTCTGGACCTCGGAAATCTCTCGTATTGAAATCTCATATTTGAAATTGTTCTACCTCCACTTTGTACCCTGGTACCCCAGAATAGTTCCCCACATACCCTCACACACAAAATATATGAATAAATTCATATATATGAATATGTGTGTATATGTATGGATGCATTCCTATATAAATATGGATGAACTGGCACATGTGCTTTCACCTCTCTGAATTTGCATGCTCTTTCCCCTACAGCGTTTTCTGGTAGCCCTGGACATGGACTTCACAATCTTGTTCAAGTCTTACTTATCCTTTGGGAAGTCTCCTCGATCCCCTAGGTAGAAGTTCTATCTCTTTTCCTAGTATTCCTTGGGACTTGTGTTTGAAGATCTGAAAACATTTCTATTTTCTGTAAGACTTGGGGTGATTCCCTTGGTGGCTTCACTGAGAGTCTAGTTCTCTGCCTTTTCTAAAATCCCCTGAGCCTCCCAATGTCCTTTAGTCAGTCCCTTCAGTCTGTGCTGGCCAGGGCTGGCCAGGGCTGTTTTTGCTTGCAATCAGGTACCCAAATATCAATACCTCCTTTTCCAGGGAGACAGGCATAGGGCTTCAACAAGCATGTGCTTGGAAACCCTACTTCTTTGTTTGAAGATCTCTATCCCCTGTGGCCTACACTTGGGTCAAGCTCCTTTATTTCTATAAGCTTCCATTTCCTTATCTGTAAAAGGGGTAATAAGATCTGCCACATCAGTTAGATCAGAAGAGATATTATTCATGGAGGGGTTCTGGACCTATTATGATTTTTCTCATGATATTGCAAAACCACAGTCAAAAAAGCTTAAGAACATAGCCGTATACTTTAACTCAGAGAGACCGTCTTTAGATGTGACAAAAGGGCCCCTGGTAAGAAGGTGTATACATGTGAATTGCTTCTCTCTTGGTAGACAGTTTGTAAAGAACATCCTTATCTTATGTGTATATGTGTGTGTTTGCATGTGTGTATGTGTGTGTGTCTATATGTGTCTGTGTGTCTCTGTGTGTCTGTGTGTGTGGTGTATGTATGTGTCTGCCTGTGGTTATGTGTGGCTCTGTGTGTGTGGTGTATGTATTTGTCTGCCTGTGGTTGTGTATGTGTATATGTCTGTGTGTGTATGTGTGTGTATGTGTATGTCTGCGTGTGTGTCTTTGTGTGTCTATGTGTCTGTGTGTCTGTGTGTCTATGTGTTGGGTGGGGGTTCTGTGCTGGTGACCGACTGTCTTTTACTTCTTTCTTCTCTGCCTAATTGGAGGATGAGGAGAAAGGCTTAACAGCTCCACTGGAATTTCAGAGTGAGTAAGGGTTCTGAAGCCTGGCTCTTCATACCTTCTTCATCCCTGCTATCTGTTGAGGCAAGGGTGTATTCCAGGATTCAGAAGCAAATGGTTCAGATTTGCATAGCTTGCTTCATGGTAGTGTCAGGAAACCTTGTCAGCAGAGGGTGACATAAGCCCCTGACTGCAGTGGACTGCTTGGTTTTTAGGGCCCAAAACCATGCAGTCAGATTGATTTGTAACAAGTTCTAGCATGCTCTGAGTGCTTCTGAGGGGTGTTGGATGTCTAGCCTTTGGCATGGACCCATCGAGAAGTCTTCTATTTGCTTCTTGAGGGGTGGTACCCCCTGGGGTGAGTCCGGTTGGGTCCCCTTGTTTCTGTGGATATGCCTTTTTATGCTGTGCACTTGGGACTTCGGGTCAAACACAAAGACGACAAAACCCAAGGAAACTCTCCACCCTTTCCCTTAGGCCCAGCTCTATCCTTTTCCTTAGCCATAGCCCCACTGGGCCACCAGAAGTTGTGTGCACAGCTCTCTCTTGTAGGGCAATGGTGGAGAACTTCACAGGGCAGGGAGACAGATGTGAGTTTGAGCTGGTGGTGATTTTCTGGACTGAGGAAAGATCAAACTAAGGCTGGGAGAGAGGTGCACTTCTGGAGGAAAAGTCCTGGGGGACAAGAAGTTAGGCCTCCCCTCTTATGTTTGGGGAAGCAGGGGACACCACTAGGGGTGAGTCTATGGCCTTCCCCACTTCTGAGTCATTTTGTGTCCTTGCTTGTGGGCTTTTATCTTTTCCTGGGGTTCAGGAAAGCATCCTTGATGGTGAGATCTCTGGGCAGCAAGTTCCCATGTCTCCTGCATAAGGTCTGGGAATGAATCCCTTTGGGAACATGGTGACTTCAGGGGTGAGTACAGTGCCCAGTTTATTTGACTGTCCAGGGATTCCGTGAAGAAGTGTCTGTGACCAAGGGAGCACTGGTCAGGCTTCAGGGGTTTGCCTAGGCGTCCCTGAGCCACCACAATTCCCATTGTACAAGTTATCATTGAAAAGTCTTTGTCTAGAGCTGGAGACATGGCTCAGTGGTTAAGAGCACTGACTGCTCTTGCAGAGGACTGTGGTTTAAATCCCCATGGTGGCTAACAACCATCCATAACTCCAGTTCCAGGGAATCTGACGCCCACTTCTGACCTCACAGGCATTGCATGACACTGGTACACTTACATACATGCAGGCAATACACTCATACACATAAAATAAAAATACTAAATAAAATATTTAAAAAGTAGTCTTTGTTCTTGTAGTATGAATTGTTTGGGAAAAGGGAAACTGCGAGCAATTGTTTGGGTTCTTCTCTGCAATCTTCTCTGTTATTTTCTGACTGAAGAGGAATCTCCAAGACCCCCGTCTCTGGTCTCTGAGGAGCTCCCAGCCATGGTTGGCCATCATCATGATGAGGAAAAGCCAAGACCATCCAGCTGCATAGTTGAAATAATGGCAGGGAGAGCTTCCTGGATGGATGTGACCAGACAGCCAGCCCCAGATGTATTAGCCACAATGGAGACAAGACAGCCAGACAAAAAGGGAAAAAGCCCTTTCTCCTCACAAGCAGAAGGCTTCAGCTCCAGTCGGGAGGCTTTGCTGAAGGACCGCCTGGCCCAGAGTCATAGCTCTTTGATGGACAGGCTGATCTATAGAAAATGACTGATGTGGAGCTCCAGCAGTACAGTCAGTCAGCACATGGCACTTATATGAAAACATGACTAATACGAAGCCCTCTCACCCTAGCTTATGACAGTTCTGAGAGTCACCCCACCTTGAAAGTTCTTCCAGGTCCCCTCCAAGAAAGCTGGCTGTCCATCTGCCCAGTCCTGTTTCCTGTTTCCTGTCTTTCCTGAGACACAGTCCCCAAAGCCCTCCCCCAGAAACCTCCTGCTGCCTTTGCTCCCTCAGAGGCTGGCCCCCAGGAAGAGCCTTGGCTATCTTTGTGAAGGTTTGCTCAGCAAGTAGCCAGAGAGGCCTTAAGTGTCTAGGCAGAAGGAGAAATGAGCAGGCCTCTCGCCAGTGCCTGGGGCTGGCAGCGCTTCAAGGTCACAGGCTCCCACCAGGATGAGCAGGTGAGTGGGATCACCCAGCTGTGTTACTGAGACTTGTAACCTGCTCTTTCCTTTGCTCCCTGTATGATCCGAGGCAGGGGACTGAACCCATCTATCCTTTAGTCTTCTCTAAGCTGAAGCAGATAGCTGTGCCTCCCTCAGTGTGTTCTTGTGAGGTTTAAATGTAGAAAGTCCTCCTCTGCCTTCTAGAACAGCGCATACGGGGCCATGTAATAAGCTCTTCAGATAGGCTTGTTAAATACCTCACCCAAGAACTTCAACCCAGGATTCTTTCTAGGGCCAACCACGTGGATAGGCAGGTCCTGGCACCTTGGGGTGACTGCTGCTTGTGGTCCTTGTTGACGGTTTTCAGACCCTCCTTTGCAGTCTCCTATCACCACCTTGGCAAGCAGACTTGCCCCAGAGATGGGGACAGTCACCAGTTGGGTATGCTAAAGGCCTGGGACATCTGTACCCACAGTTGTACACCTGTCAAGATGGAGAACCAGGGAAGGGGCTTCCAGAAAACTGGGTTCTAGACCTTCCTGACTGCTGTTGATCACACCTGTCTTCCTGTAAGTTGTTTCCTGCAGATGGGGAAAGGTGAGACAAGTACAGGGTGGATGGGAGAGCATGTGGACCATTGCGGTAGCAGTGGGATCAGATGAGAGCCCCCTCCCAAGGGAAAGCGAAGCATTGGATGGACGATACAAATCAGGCAAGTCTTGGCTGGCCTTGGCTGGTCCGTGTGACCCAAACATTTGCTCCCAGGCTCTCTCGATGCTACTTGGATTGAAGGAGCCATTTCCCATGGGCTGCTTCAGCCAGGCTGGATGGGAGCCATGAGTGGACATCAGCTCCTGTGTTCTCCATGAACGCCTGCAGCTGGGCTCCTGCTGGGCTTCTGTACATGTGCTTTCCCTGAGCCCCTTCAGGCCTCATTGGTACAGCTGCCCCTCTTGAAACCCAGGTGCCTCAATCCCCCTGACTTCTGTCAGCCTTGTCTACCTTTGGAAGTAGTTCCTTCATTAACCCCTTGGCTGATTTTCCACTGGGGTCCTGAGGACTGTCCACACCATTTGGCAGACACAGCTGATGCCCCCTGGCTTAGTGAGTAGGGTATGGACTGGGCTGACCTCCACTATCCCCGGGTACCTGTATACAGGGCGATCTGAACGGTTGCATGTGATGGTACTACATGGTCTCAGCTCCCTCTTGTTCCCTGTGGGATTATCTCCATGACCAGAGAAAATACAGGTTTGGGAAGCTGGCCAGATCTCTCAGTTGCTGCACTGCTGTCCTTAGCGTGGGAAGGAGACAGAGGACCACAGTGCTGGTCCAACCAATGCTGGAGGAACAGATACCTGGAGGTTCTGAGGGCTGCAGGTCAGGGTTTTCTGGGTCTGTGTGTAGAGAAGCCGATGAGTATAGGGCTCCCTACAGCCCCAAGACAGCTAATACCCTTCTGCTAGACAATTGGAACACTGGTTATGACTGGTGTGCCACAAGAATCCATTCTTAATAAGCTACATGTGACAGTGGCACTTAATTATTGTATTGGTTACTTTGTGTCAACGAGATCAAATACCTGACAGAAGTAGTTTAAGGGAGAATTTATTTTCCTTCTTGGTTTCAGGGGGCTGGGGGGTTAGTATATGGTCACTTAGTCCCATCCATGTGGGTAGAACAGCATGGTGGTGAGTCTGTGGCAGAGGCTATTGTTCACTTCCTGACAGACAAGAAAGAACAGGGGGATTGCCAGAGCTCAGCTGACTCCCTGCCCACCCCCACCCCCACGCCCCTTTTATTGGTCTTTCTGAGGCAGGGTCTCCTTGTAGCCCCAGCTGTCCTGGAACTCTCAATGGAGACCAGATTGGCCTCGAACTCATAAGAGATCCGCCTGCCTCTGCCTCCCAAGTGCTGGGACTAAAAGCATGTGCCACCACGCCTGGCCTCTAGAGGGCTTTTTAGATTGCTTAGTATGTCTGATTTCTGAGAACTTGAATTCCTTCCTGACAGATTCGCAGGTGATGTTGGTCTGTCCAAGGACCCTACTTTGAGAACTAACTCTTTTCAAGGCATCAGCTGTAAGGTTAGTTCTTCAAGTTTGGATACTAGTGGATTTTTTATTCTAAAAGGGTGGAATTTCTTTTTCTTGGTTGAGGGTGGCTCAGCTTGTGTACCAGGTCCACAGGTGTTCACCCCAGGAACTTCAATCTCGCACTCCTGAGGAGGCGTCAGCATGGCTACCTGTGGGAGCTCTTCACAGCCGCTGTTCAGTGGCCAGAGATGGCACTTGGAGGCTGGTTCTTCAGCCTTGAAGCAAGAGCAAAGAGCCGTGAAGGCCATTGAGTGGTCCTCTCATCCCCTCCATCACCCCCTTATCACCTGGCTGACCTCCTCTCCCTCCTCAGGGCCTGAGCACATGGCCACTCCATCCTCATCGACTTCCACCTCTGGCTTCAGCGCCCTGGACAGGGGTGAGTGGGTAGAGGTTACATAGGCCACCAATCAGGATCCCCGGCTT
>NW_008355789.1:3649968-3703004 GCF_000622305.1 Nannospalax galili | reverse complement strand
TGAGGCAGGGTCTCCTTGTAGCCCCAGCTGTCCTGGAACTCACTATGTAGACCACGCTGGCCTCGAACTCACAGAGATCCGCCTGCCTCTGCTTCCCAAGTGCTGAGGTTAAAGGCCTGTGCCATCACGCCCAACTTCCTTCCCCCCTTTTAATCCATCTAGAGCCCTAGTCTATGGGATGGTGCACCCACATTCAGGGTGAGTCTTTCCTCCTCAGTTAATCCTTTCTGGAAACACCCTCCCAAACATACCCTAAGGGTGTACCTTGCCAGTTTCCTAGGCAATTCTAAACCCAGTCAAGTTGAGGATTAGGCATCGTAGTCCTCTTTTGTGTCCCTGTGTCTATAAATTTCTGTGTCTTCAAATTGTCTTTCCTCCTCAGTTAATCCTTTCTGGAAACACCCTCCCAAACACACCCTAAGGGTGTACCTTGCCAGTTTCCTAGGCAATTCTAAACCCAGTCAAGTTGAGGATTAGGCATCGTAGTCCTCTTTTGTGTCCCCATGTCTATAAATTTCTGTGTCTTCAAGTTAGTAAAGGAGAATATAAGCTATGGTGACTGTTTCAGTTTAGGTGCTGGGTCTGTCTGTCCTGGACTTCAGTACCAGATGCTTGTGTGGTGTGGAAAAACAGCTCTTACAGGCAAGTCACCCAGACAGACATATCACCTATACAAGGGAGGGTTCAGTGCGACAGAAAATCCCTGGAAATCCCAGATCCAATTAATAATTCTATAAGACAGTTCATTAGAATGTACAAGTGCTTAACTAAATAGAACCATAATCGAAGTTGTCAGAAGTGATCCACTGCTCTGTTAGAATTTTTGCATTCACACATCATTTCCCCTACAATTTAGTTAGATAACAAACACTACTTATCCCGTCACCAGCCTTTTCAGCCATGAAATGCAGTTGGTGTTGTACTGGATTAACAGCAGAGAAAGGCCTTTCAGCTGGTTGGTAAGAGGAATCTTAGCTCAGGGATCATCAGGTCTCCTGTGCTGGAAGTCAGCCTGGTGTCCTGAGTTGTCTGTAGCCTAGTTTTGTGTCTGAGAATGGCATCCTCCTGATATCTTCAGGGTTGTGTCATCCTGAAGGTGGCTGGAAGGGGACAGCCCCTTCTCTGAGGCAGAGCTTATTAACCAGGTCACAAAGGCATAGAGAAAGCCTGCTTCCATCAGGGTGCCCGTGATTACTGCTTGGTTCCTTTAGCTGCAGCTGGTAATAAGAGAAAAGCCTTTCTGAGAAGGCTCATTCTGGAGCATTATCAGTGCTCTCGCCTTGGTTAGAGAAGTTTGTCGAGTCTTCTGAAAAGGAGGTTTTGAAGCCCAAAGACTAGGCAAGGGGCCACAGAGGATGGAAAAGGGGACTCTGGGAAGTTCAGCGTGGACAGGCCCTGGGCCTCATTCAGGCAGTGAGTCCCTCACAGGGGGTTGGGGACACAGTGGCTGCTCATTCCTCAATATCACTTATGATGGGCCAGATCTGTATACTGCAGACCACAGACACCAAGACTATTCACAAGGGACCCTTGGTCTCCAGTTATATGTGGACAATGAAAGCAGCATAAATACTCATTTTAATTAATTAAAATAAGTGCATAAGTGTATACTTAGGGTGTATATAATGCTATATACTTTTCCCCTACATCCATTTCTTCCTGTTTGTACACAGAGCAGTGAAAAGGTATTTGGTCCTAACAGGGCTGAGAATCTAGGTAGGTCTAAGAGACCAGATTTCAGACAGGCCTCACTCGGGCTGTCTATTGCCCCTTGGCCAAATGACCTTCTTGTGGCCTGTTTCACAGAGCTGGCCTTGTCTTGGTATCTCAGTCAACTTAGGATACTTTAACAGAATACCGCAGACTGGGCAGCTTATGAACAGTAGACATTGATTCCTCACAGTCTGGAGACTCGGAAGGTCAAGATCAAGACACTGGCAGATTCAGTGTCTGGGGAGCGCCCACTTCCTGGTTCACAGACAGCTGTCTTCCCACTGTAACCTCACATGGCAGAATGGACAGGAGAGCTCTTAGGCGCCTCTTGTGAGGACGCTAATCCCACTGATGAGTGTGCTGCCCTTGTGACCCACCCACCTCCCCTCCTTCTAGCACCATCAGACATTTTAACATATGGACTTATGAAAGAACACAAACGTTGGATCCATAGTACTGGGCTGTATTTCAGCTCACTGGGCTACGTTAGCCATGGCCTTGGCCTGCATTTTCACCCTAGCACATTCACACTCTGTAATGGGAAGTAGTCAGGACAGCTTCTACGGGTAGAGGACCTACCACGTGTCAACACTTGCCCTGTGCTCCATCAAGCCAAGCACAACACCCAAGAAGGGAGGTGCATTGGTGAAGTTTCTATTGCTATGATAAAACACTCTGCCCAAAAAGCAACTTGGGGAGGAAAGAGTTTGTCTTACACAACACAGTTCATCATTGAGAGAAGCCAAGGCTGGAACCTGGAGGCAGGAGCTGAAGCACAGACCACAGAGGAAAGCTGTGTACTGGCTTGCTGCTCTGGCTTGTGCTCAGCCTGCTTTTATATACATCCCAGGATCATCTGCTCAGAGTGATACCACCCACAGTAGGCTGGACCCTCCCACATCACTCAACAATCATGAAAATGCCTCACAGGCCAATCCAATAGAGAAAATCCCCCAGCTTAGGGTCCCTCTTCCAGAAGTATCAAGGCCACAACTGAAGCTATCCAGCACAGGCGGGATTTATGGCTGGAGAAGGATGGAGAATCAGGGGTCTGTTTTTCATGGCATCTCAGTATTTGATAATCCTTTGGGTGCTTGCCCACCTCTTTGCCCCTGAGCAGGTGAGCCCTTTCTGAGCAATCTCTATTGGTTTTACTCCCTGAATGTCACACAGAGGTGTGATTTGGAAAGCAGGGACTCAGGGGGGCCGAGAAGGTGAGGCTGTGGACCCATTTTTGCCACTGATAGATATGACAGGTATGCGACCTTAGAAATATCCTAACCTCCCTGAATTCTATCGATTTGTCTAGAGAAAGCAGGACTATTTCTTGCCCCTGCGCTGTCATGAAATTCATAGTCATAGCTGACACTGACCCACTGTGGCTCTATAGCTCATGTGCCAGATCCTGCACCAAGTCCTTTGCAGGGGTGACCCCGTCTTATCCTTGGATGGCCTAGAAGGGGCTCTGCTACTGTTTTTAGTTTATGAATGCATATATTTGTTTTATTTTTATTTATTTATTTATTTGTGTGTGTGTGTGTGTGTGTGTGTGGTTAAGTGTACCTGTGTAATGCAATGCCCATGGAACCGTGTGTGTGTGTGTGTGTGTGTGTGTGTGTGTGTGTGTGTGTACATGCTCTGGCTTTTGCTTCCTAGCTTCTGGAATCTTCTCTCTAAGTTATTCTTTCTTGTCTGTAAGAAGTGACTTGGTATCTGTAATTGAGTAGTTTTCTTAGCTGATTTGCTGCCTTTGTAAGTTTTGGTACAAAGTATGTTTTTTATTTAAATTTTCAGTTGTCTCTGGAAAATTCAAGGTGGTAAGTCACCTTTATAGCTTTTTAAAAAATATTTTATTATTTTTATTTTATGTATATGAGTGTAATGCCTGCATGTATACCCATGTTGTGCAATGCCTGAGGAGCTCAGAAGAGGGTGTTGAATCCCCTGGAACTGGAGTTACAGATGGTTATTAGCTGCCATGTGGGTGCTGGGAATTGAACCCAGGTTCTCTGCAAGAGCAGCCTCTGGCAAAAGCAACCCAGTGCTCTTAACTGCTGAGCCATCTCTCTACCCCCCTTTGTCGATTTTTAATGGACTTTAAATGAGTCGGTTATACTGCACTTCATTAGGTGAAAGACAAAGTAACAGATTACTTTGAGATAGGCCCCTCTTTGCTTAGAGGCATGGTTAGGAGTTCATGACCTGAAATATTTTAGAGTTTGAAACAAGAGGCCAGAAGAGGGCGTTAGATCCTCTGGAGCTGGAGTTACAGATGGTTGTGAGCTGCTTGATGTGGGTTCTGGGAACTAAACTCCAGTCCTCTGCAACAGCAACAAGTGCTCTTAATCACGAAGCTGTCTTTCCAACCCCCTGTTCTTAGTTTATGGAGATGATGACTGAGCCACAGAAAGGGGAAGTGACTTGTCCAAAGTCTCATAGCTAGGGACAGATTCCAGATTCTCATTTGGACATCATGTGCTTGGTACACAGCAGGCTCCTCAGTAGATGATAGCTGTTCTCCTTAAAATGACCCGTATCTTCCTACAGCTAAATTACCTCTGCTTTGGGTTTTCCTTGGGGGTTCCTAACCTTTTATTGCCCCATGATCAGTCACTTGTCCTTCTCCTCCAGTCTAGACTTTTAACATATTCTCACTCCTCCGTTCTTCTAGGCTCTGGGCTCTCGTCGGCCTTGGCCTGGTGTGCCTGCCTCTGCTGCCGTTCCCTCGTAGTGTCCTGCTGCTCCTCTCATCTTCTCTGTGTCCCCAGCCCTCTCCCAGTAGCCAGATGGGAACAAAAGGTCAGGGCTTAGACCCAGAGTGGTTGTCTATTAGAACTATAGTTGGCTTCCTTGAATTTGCCATTTGCAGCACGAGAGTAGGAATATGAGACCAGTGACTTGTGGCCACAGTCACGTTAGCGACAAGCACTGGGAAACACGAAGTTTCACATTTAGAAAACCAATTCATCCATGTGATTGTTGTTCTTATCCACACTCAGAAATGCCAGGACCAGTGACCCATGGCCACAGTGAGGTCAGCCACCATTACCACTGTGAAAGCAAACTGCTTCCTGGGAGACAGCTTCAGGAATGTTGCTGAGGAATCGAGTCTCACAGAGTTGGGGAGATGGCTTGGCGGGTAAAGTGCTTGCTGTGCAAGCATGAGGTGCTGAGTTCAATGATCCAGCACCCACAAAAAGTGGGGTTCAGTGATATGCTTCTGTAAGCCCAGTGCTGGAGTGAGACAGGTGGATCATGGGGATGCTTTTTGGCCAGCTGATGAGCTCCAGGTTCAGTGAGAGACCCTGTCTCAAAACATAAAATTGGAGAGTGATAGACAACATCCAATGTCAGTGTCAATCTCTGACCTTCACATGAGTGTAGTGTATGTGGGCATATACACCCATACCATATACATGTACATATACCTGCACATTCATATGTGCATACCATGTGCACACACACACACAGAATGAAAGATGGAAGGGAGGGAGGGAGGGACGGAACAGATTGAAGGGGCTTGTGATGGCAGGCGTGGGTTTCGGAGTTTCTAAACCTAGGCCTAACTCAACCATAACTGCTAACACTTGTCCCCTGTGTGAGTTTAGGGGCATGCCTTCATATCCCTGAGCTTCAGTTTCCTGAGCTCTAATGTGGTAGTCATCAGGCAGGTTTTGGGTCCAGGGTTATCTTTAAGAAGTCTCTTTAAGGGCAGTCATTTTAGGAAGCTTGTTTTTCTGTTTCAGCCCCTTCCTATGGGATCAAAAGGCATCTCACAGGAAGAAGGTCCTCTCCTTGGTGGCTCCTGTTAGCCCACAGGGGCTAAGCGTGGAGGGTTCCAGCCTTCCACTGGCCTGTGGACAATTCGAGCCTGCTGCACATTTTCTGGCTGCCCCACTGTAGTGTTTTGAAAGAGCAATGGTCTTCATGGACTCATGTATTTGAACATTTGTTGATAGCACTGTTTGAGGTTATGCAACTTTCAGAATGGGAGCCTGGCCTGAGAAAATATGTCACTGGGGACCAGCTTCCTGTGTGGGGTTGGGATGTGATCTCTTGGCTTCCCCTGCTTCCATGCCTTCCCTGACATCATGGGCATTGAGCCTTCTGGAACCATAAGCCAAAATAAACTCTTTCCAAGTTGCCTTTGGTCATGGTATTTTATCACAGCAACAGAAAAGTAACTAATGCACCCACCAAAATCAAATGGGACTTTGGAACTGCCTAGACATAGATTTTGGTTCCACTTACAACACAAGAACAACAACCTTTAAAGCTTTACAAAAAGTAAATTGCATTCTCTGGGAGCAGTCCCATAAGAAATGTCATTGGAGGCGTGAGACTGCTTTGCTGTGACCTATGTAAACGTCCCAGGAAATAAACCGACTTCCCCTTCTGTAAAACCTCTTGTCCCTTGTCTTGAGCAAAACAGATTGAATTATTTGAAAAACTGGCTCTTGAAGTTTGGCAGGGAAGACAGGGCTCACAGAGGTGTGGAGCACAGCTGTGTGTTAATGTCATCGCTCAAGTTCTCTGAATGCACCAGTCAGAGCCTTTCATGGGATGCAGGCAGGTGACCCACGTCTGTGGAAGCAACAGACCCTGTGCTCAGCGGACGGTTGAAAAGGCTAGAATCAGATTCTCACTCCGAGGATTTGTCTGGAATTGTTCAGAGCGGAGCAGGGAATGGCAAACCGACAGAGGTTCATGGCCCTCTGCGATGTGCCAAACATGACATTAATTCCTTTTCTTTAAATCCTATATTTGCTCCTTGCCCTATGAGGAAGGGTTATGATTCCCATATTACAGAAGAGGACGCTGAGGCTCAGCATCTCCCTGACATAACACAGAGAGTAAGCACGAGAATCTGTACTTGAACCCAGGTCCACATACCTGTGACTGCATTGCACATGCTCTTCTGCCCCCGAAGGCACCCTTTTCTTCTGATGTGTTTCTAGGGTCTAGAGAGAGGGGCATGTGTTACTCTAGACTATGACTCCTGGGAAATATACACAGAGTCCCATCTATATCTAATATCCATTGGCTTTTAGTTTGAGACGGGGCGGGGGAGAACACCTAGATGAGAGGAGCATTGGGTCAACAGGGAACTCTGCTGAGACTCTTCCTTGACATAATGAGCCCAGGACTTGGGTGCCGCCAAGCTCGCAATGACACCTTGTAGACACAGCTCCTGTACAAGTGCTGATCTGAAGACCGTCACTGAAATTATGTTCGGGAAGGTCTGAGCTAGGCTGCACCATTGTGAGGCTATGGTTAGTTCACTATCACTGCACTGGGCTCAGAAAAGAACTGTGTATACTTCTGTGTGCACATGCATGTGTGCATTTATGTGTGTGACTGTGTGTGGTGTGTATGCCTGTGTGCATACATGTGTGTATGTGATATGTGTGTGCTTTGTGTGTGTATAACTGTGTGGTATATATGTCTCTGTGTATCAGTGTATGGTGTATATATATTTGTGTGTGTGTGTGTGTGTGTGTGTGTGTGTATTCCTGTGTGTGCAGGTGTATGTGTGTGTACAGGAATCAGATCCCACACCATATCTCCCCTGGCCCTTTGACTCACAAACAAGTTTCCATTCACTACAGCATTACCCTCACTGCAACACAGCCCCCACCTCCAGGTGAAATCCAGAGAGGGTGTCTGTGGGTGACAAGGAAGGACAAGCTACTCCTACAATGAAAAACAGTCTGTCCTCCTGGCAGATCTGGGTCAGACAGCATCTGACAGCTGCATGATATGGTCAAGAGTGACCAGCCACAGGAGACTGCTCTACACTGCAGAGGGTCACATGCCTCTCAGACCAAGGGCTAGATTAACCCTTATTCCTGCCCAGAGAATGAGCTCAGCCCTAGACCCATTGGGGCAGGAGGGTTCAGATGAAGAATTGACTTTCTAATGTGGTGACTTTTTGAGAAAGATTTGGGGGAAACCAGGGTCACTGGATTCCAGGGGAGATTTAAGAACAGAGTTCTTTACCTGGACTTCTGCATGGGCTTTAGATAACCGATGAAAATGGACAACTCATGGGATCATTCTGTATATGCATATATATCTACATGTATGTGTATGCATGCATGTGTGGCTATACATATATATGCACACTATTGTGGCTTCAGTGTGAAATGTCCCCCAGAGGCTCATGAATATGAACACTTGGTTCCCAGATAGTGGCACTGTTTTGGACAGTTGTGGAATCTTTGGGAAGTGGGGCACTGGGAAAAGACAGTGACTGGGGTCAGGCTTGGGCCCCACTTCCTGTCTGTTCTCTGCTTCCTGACTGTGGAGGGAATGTGAACGACTGCTTTATACTCTTGCCATCATGCTTCACCTGGGGCGACAGACTATATCCCTCAAACCATGAGCCAAAATAAACCCTTCCTTCTTTGAGTTGTTATTTTTTTAGGCATTTGGTCACAGCAGTGAGAAAAGTAGCTAATACATATTTAATTAGTGTGTGTGTGCATTCAATATGTATGTGCCACAGTTGTTTGGGGGCATTTTAATAGAATGCCATAGACCGTGTGGCTTCTAACAATAGAAATTTACTTCCTGAACTCTGGAGGCTGCATGATCAAGGCCAAATGCTGGTGTGCTTGGGGGTCTTGTGAGACTTCTCTTCCAGGTTGCAGACTGCTGCCTTCTTATGGTTGTCTTCACATGGAGGACCAAGTTCAAGAGAGCCACCTGCCTCTTCTTACGAGAGTACTAATCCAATTCGTGAGGACCTCCTCATGACCTAGTCACCTCCCAAAGGCACACTTTCAAATATCATCACACTGGGGATTAGATTTCTACACATGCATTTGGGGCAGGGGACACAAACATTCTGCCCAGAACATGGTGCTTAGGTGATGTGGCACGCACGGATGTGCATTTTCTGTGGAAATAGCCCAACCTTCTCAGGTTTCCTGAGGGGCGTGTGGCCCAGAAGTGGAGAACCACTGCATTAGCTCAATCTTCTCAGGCTGGCGGGGCTGACTCTGGGGATGGCAAGTATTGGGGGTGGGAATGGCTCAGCTGTGCCACAGCCTTGCCTGTGGGGCCCATCAGCTGCCAACCATAGCAGCTCTTTGCAGATCAGTGTATAAGGAGCTGCGTGACACCAGCTGTGTTGTTGGAGGGATGAACGTCACAGATCTCTCGGTATAAAGTTAGTCACTGCAGCTTTTAGCAGATTCCTGGATGGGACTCAGGTTGTGAGTTTCACCCTTGGAATCCCACTTTAGTATGTTTATTCCCAGAAGAGACTTCATTCAGTCTAAGTAGGTGAAGCAACCTGTTTTTAAAACTCCCAGGGGGAACCCTCAGTGGCAGCAGGGCCTTCCCCAATGGCATCTGGTAAACATGTCCTTGGGAGGGGTCAAGCGGAAGGTGGTCTAGAGGGTGCTAGCTGAGGCTGTGTCCTCACATGGAGCTCTGGGTGCTGCGGGGAAGCTCCTGACAGTCCTCAGGGGCAGGAAGGCCTATAACCTGAAGGACACAGTCTGCTCTGAGGCCAGAATTCAACTGACACTTGTACAGGGCTGAACTCCAGGATGGACTGTCCACTTGCACTGAAGCCTGCCTTTGAAATGATGTTGTGGTATGCCCAGGGCTCTAACAATGTCCCTTTTCTGCAAAAAGATCACAGCCTAGAAGAGAGAAGTGAACCAACAGGTCACACAAGACCATTAATATAAAAAGTGGCTCCATGGCCTGAGAGCCCTTTTTAGGCAGACACTTCCATTTCTGTTCCTTGCATTGAGCCCAGAGGCAGATCAAAGAAGTAGATGGATAAATGTCTTGCAGCTAGTTAGTGCTCAAAGGAACTTTCTGCAGCCTTAGAACCTGCTATGAGGCCTGGGATTTGCTGTATTTGTGGAAGATTTGCAGAAGTGACCCAAATAGAAATGAGAATGAGGCAAGGCATTCTGAAAGAAGAGATCCAGGGCAGGGAGCTCTAATTACCCTGGTTCATATTTAATGCTTTCCACTTGCCCACGTGGGCCTCTTGGCATGGCATGGAGGGGGGTTACTGGGATAATGGATGCTAATGTGCTTTGTGCACTTTGGACAGCAGGCTGGCGGCTGTTGGAGACTATCCTGTTGTGAGATCTTCCGGAGCCCTTCATCTTACAGTGTCTTGTCTGGTTCTTATATCTAAGATATCTCAGCATTGCCTCTGGTTGTCATTTCCCTTTGACACAGGAACTGTGTCCTGGTGGTTGGCCTAGACACTTAATTGGTGTTTTTCTGGTCCATAGCAAGGCGTCTGCTATATTCAGGTGCTGTAGCCAAGACCCAGGGGGAGGCGGGCAGACCTCAGATGGCCAGCAAAGGGCATGAACTCCTGGGCTGTCTTTATCTTACTTGACCTTCTGAGTGGTGCTGGAGTGGCTCAAGCATAGACGAAAACGTGAGACTGCCCCCATAACAGATTCTTCTTCATTGCTATGATATAGTGGCTGACAAAAGCAACATAATGAAGGAAGGGCATATGCTGGCTCACAGTTCCAGGGGACACAGTCCATCAGGGTAGGGAAGGCATGGCATCAGGAGCCCCAGACAACTGGTTGCATCCAATCAGGATGCAGTCAGGAAGCAGAGAGAGATGAATATTGGGGTTTAGCTCGCTTTCTCCTTTTTACTCAGTCTGGGGCTCTAGCTGTGGGTTGGTGCCACTCACATTTAAGGTGAGTCTTCCTACTTTGGTTGACCCTATCTAAGAAATCCCTCACAGACAAGTTCAGAGGTTGTTTCCTCAATCCTGCCAAGTTGACAATCAGTACTAGCCATCATACCCCACACTGTCTCAGGGGACAGACCTGTTCCACTATTTGTCAGAGGAAGGTTTAGCCTATGCATCATCCATGGGACAATGAAAATCTTGAATATGCAAGACTGGGATCCAGAGTTCAGATTCAGTCCTTTGCTCTCAGGACAGCGGTGACACACAGATGGCCAGGACCTGTTAGTTCTAAGAAGCTATGCTGAGAGATAAGAGGGGAGGGTTGTGGGAAGGGGGAAAGCCATTCCATCTCCAGATGAGCAGACACAATTGATGTGACTCCCAAGTTTTCTGTCATCTAGTCACTACTTGCTGAGGAATTAGCATGCATGGTGCACTGTGCTCGCCCAGCCTGGGGCTGGGGGAGAAATAACATGAACTCTGTCTCTGGAGCCTTCAGTGACAGCTAGGTTAAATTATTTTGCTCCTAGGAATTACAGTGCTCCCTTCCTCTTTCAGAATTAATTCAAAATAAAAATATGTGAAATTTTATGCATTTATAAGGAATATCAACAGTTCTAATTGTCCTCATGATAACCATTTAAATGTTTAAAAAGAAATGAAAGTCTTTACCAATGCTTTGGTCCTTGAACCTCATTGATGTGCTATTGTATATCACAGCCCTTGTTCCATCCATATGTGAGAACATAGACACACAGACACACACACACACACACACACACACACACACACACACACACCACAGAATCACTTGCACCAGTGTCCTAATTGTGACAGGCTGAAAGAACTGGGTATGTCACTTTTTTAGCAAATGCTGAGAAAAGCAAAAATTTGTCCTTGGCCTTCAAAGGCAAATAAGGTTTGTAATTCTGAGCTGGGAATCTGGACAAAGCAATCTGAGTGAGTGGAAGGAAAGCCTGGGCTGCGTAAGCAGAGGAGGGAAGCTGAGCTTGAACTGAGAGATGGAGATCTGTGAGGAAGTCACAGGAAGACTGTGGTGGGGCCAGAGTCTGTGGGGACAATGCCTGGTAGGACTGTAAACTGTACTGGGTGGTTCTTGGGAGCCATGGAAGGGTGCCAAGTCTCTCTTTGCTATTGGACATCAGTTTTCACCTTCGGGATACTCAGCCCTTCCTTGTGTTGCATTTAAGAACATCTACAGTGATGAAGTAATGCCAGGCTAATTGAGTATTTGGTAATTGTTTTCACTGTACTTTGGTGTAATGCATTTTTAAAATGGAGCTCTCTCCTGTACGTGCTTCTATAGGAGAAAGGAAGGGGGGGGCAAAGGCTTCATTATGGTTCCAAATGGAATTTACAGAGCTAGTGCTGTGAATGAAGACCAGGCCTCTGTTCTGTCATTACCACCCAGATCTAGATCTGTTAGGGAGGGATCGAAGTAATTGCAGTGATTAAAACACAACAGTTTAGGCAAGCAGATATTCACAGGGCCTCCAAGTGACACCCCACACGTTACTTATTAACTACAAAGGGATAAAGTAACTTGATAATGGAGAAATGTCACCTTAATCAACAGATCACATGCGACAGTACCAGTGATGAGCCAAACCGACTTTATGTGTCCTTCTGATGGAAAGGACACAGCGTCGCCTGTGGAGTCTTCCTGCTAAAGATCTCTAACCTGAAGATAGTAGAGAAAGTCATTGGATGCTCACATTTCAGGGACCCTCCAGACGCTGGCATAGACTCTAGAAATGTCAGTGATTTTAAAGACAGAAAGAGTATGTTTGTGCAGAAAGAACATTCTAGACCAAAGGAGACCAAAAAAAATAAATAAAATAAAAAGACATGACAATCCAATGCCATGCTTGAGCTACAGTTAAGAATTGGAACAAAATGAAGAAAGAGCTGTAAGGCCATTACTGAGACCTTTGAGAAATTTCAATTATAGAATATATATTAGGTAATAGTTCTATTACATTAAATTTCTCAAGCATAATAATGGTATTGTGTTAATATGCAAGAATACCATGATAGTGATGGTATATTTAAAGTTTTGGGGAGCTTCAACAATGAATTAATCTAGAAGGCTATTCAGATGTTCACTGTGATGTTCTTATTCTTACCACAAAGCAGCAGCAACTCCTTATAAACCAATAAAAAACAGTGTGTGCTGAGAACTCAGATCTCAAACTGGCACCAAATAAACTTCACATCAAGCCACCTTGAGTCAAACATACATATCTCTTAATGAAAGAGGTGTGTGCTTTGCTTTGGCCACAGCCCCTTTTCATTACTCTTGTTAAGATAGTGCATTCTACTGTGCTTTGAAGTCTCCAGTCTCTACCCCCACTTGTCACAGTTTCCTTTTTTATTGCTGTGAGAAAACACCTGGATAAAAGTAACTTGAAGGAGAAAGGGTTTATTTGGCTCAGTCCATCATGACAGGGAAGTCACAGTAGTTAGAGCTTAAGAGAGTCACTTTGCCTCTGTAGTTGAGAAGAAGTAATGAATGCCTTTGCTGCTCAGCTCCCTTTCTCCCCTTATAGAATCCAGAATCGCAGCCAGGGAATGGCACCACCCACTGTGGGCAGGTCTTCACAGTTCCATTTAATCACAGGCATGCCCAGAGGCACATCTCCCAGGTGAGTCTAGATTCTCTTAGGTTGACAAGTAACACAAACCATTACATCCACCTGCTTACAGACTTTGGGACAGTGGTCCTGACTGTCCTCTCCTCTCACAGTGTCTCTGAGAGCTAGGCTGCCATGTCCTGCATTGTCAGTAAGTGTTATTAATCAATAACTTTAAAATCTCTTGAGGTTTGATGATCCAGTGGTTAGATCCATAACTTACCTATCAATTCTGTGAACTTAAATTCATTTGAAACCTTTACTTAAAAACAAAAGACAATTTTAAATAAATTGTCTCTTTAATTCATGCCGTGCTCATGGTTAGCACTAGGGGATGGATGTACCTGCTGTGTATGACACTGAGTTCCTCTGCCCACAGTATTGTGGGCAGGTAGAGGTTAATGATGCAATACATAGAGTTTTGCATCTTTCTATGTGAACGTTATTACTACCGCTTTTATTACTATTGATTATTCATTGCAGGTCAGATGCTGTATTAAGTACTTTACAGTTATATCTGTAACCCTCAAAAAAATCCTACAAGATGAATGTTGTTCTTCACATTTCACAAGTGTGGATAGAAACCAAGGCTCCAAGAGGCCACGCTGGCCCAGAAACAAGTGCAGAATCAAGTTTAAACCCTACCCATGTAGGCTGTGAAGCTTGTGGTCCATGTGTCCACCCTCCTGGGGAAGCTGCTGGGTGTACTGTTGACGGCTATGGAGGGTAGGAAGGGATTTGTCGCCCATTAAAGGAAGCTTAACAGTCAGAGCAGGAAGGGGCCACATTTGGAGACATTTCCTGAAGTGTTCATCTCCTTCACAACTCCAGGTGATAAATGAGGGAAGGGCAGGATGTGGAGTGGGCAATGTTGGCCTGAGGTTGGGAGCCTGTGTGGGGGAGGGATCTTTGCTGTGTATTTTGCATTCTGGCTGGCATCTTGTGTTCTTTCCCCCTTTACAAAGCTGTGGCTATTTTCCACCATTTTCAGAGGTTCTGTTTGCCTGTGGCCTGAGAACTCAGGAGGAAGCATGTGTGTCGTAGAACCCAGGGCTTGTTGGCATAGTCCTCATTGGTCTTTGTACTTGAACTTCCTTGTCTCTTGGTCGGGCTCCATCTACCATATTTTAAACTGCAAAACTGTTCTTGTGGATCCAACCTGTGTGATGCTCAAAACTTTACAAGGCCCAGAACACGGATCCTGTCCTTTGATGGTTAGGTTCCCCAACCCATCTTTGCTATTCCTTCATCGATGCATCAGGGTCATCATGAGCTCATCTCCACCCCTTCCCAGCAGTCTTGCAACCTTGGCTTCCTCTGCACCTGCGGCCCCAGCAGCTGCTGCTACGGTAAGTGGCTGTGACAAGGACTAGGAGCAGGAGGGCCACTGGGAAGTCCACTTGAAAGGTAGTTCGGGGGATGGAGAGGTAGTTTAGCAAAGAACGAGGCTAGTGAGGCAAACAGAGGCCAGACAAAGAAAGCAAAAGAGCTTGTACGAGGTGCCAGGGAGACAACTCAGTCAGCAAGTGCTTGCCTGGCAAACATGAGGACCTGAGTTTGATCCCCAGAATTGGGCACAGTGGCAAGCTAATATTTCCAGTGCTGGGGAGGTGAAGACAGGCAGATTCCTAGGGCTCACTGGCTATCAACCTAGTCAAATAGGTGAGCTCCAGGCCAGTGAGAAACCTTGTCTCAAAAAACAAGATGGACAGTATCCTAAGAAACAACACTTGAGGTTGAGTGCTAGCCTTCACATTCACACACACACACACACACACACACACATACACACACACAAAGCATGTAGTTAGAGCCTTCAACTTCCTCTTTTATGTCATGGAGTCAGGTAAATAAAACACAACACGTGGGGTGGAGTTCTACCTCTCACACACACACACACACACACACACACACACACACACACACATACACACACACAAAGCATGTAGTTAGAGCCTTCAACTTCCTCTTTTATGTCATGGAGTCAGGTAAATAAATTCTCCCTTTGCTACCAGCTTTGACTGAAGACTGGGGATTTATTCTTCTGGGAGACTGAAAGAGGAAGTGGAGTTGAGGGGACATTGAGTTCTGGGTGAGACACTGTACTGGAACCAGAGGTTTTAGGTAGGTATAAAGATGCCCCTCGATGAATGTGGTTACCTTAGCAGCCGTTTTTCTCTATTTGGCTTCCAGGACAGGGACAGGTAGATCTTCTGCGATGGTTTGGTGAGAAGCTTTTTCTCTGAGGATCATGATCAACTTTCCTAAAGACCTAATGAAAATAATAATGATCATAAAAATGGTTCAACAAAATGATCCATACAGTGAGGCCCGTAGTTAATAAGGCCCCCATGGAGGATTTCCAGCCAGCTTTAGTGTCCCACCTTTCAATGAGAGGAGGCCAAGAATCACCACACATTCAAAATGAAGGAAACGCAACATAAAAAACAGGACAACAAAAATCCACCTAAAGGAAACAGATTCTCTAAACAGTTGACATCTTTAAAAGCTACTTTAATGAATGCAATAAATACAGATAGGTAGTTCATGCATGTAAAAAGATTCTATTTTTTAAAAAAAGAAGACCTTAAACTAGGCATGGAGGTACAGGAAACATGTATCACTTGGGCTGGTCTTGAACTCAGATCCCTCCGCCTCACGCTTCTATATGCTGGGATTACAGGTGTGTATCACCATCCTTAGCACTAGAAAAGACATTTTCAGATAAGTTTTGTAAAAGTACCTGTGCATATAAATGTCGGATAAGCCTAAGAACTAAAGAGTTGTAAAAGAGGAAGAAAGGAAAGAGCAAAGGAAGTGGGAGAGAAAAACAGAAGGGAAGGGAGGCCCCAAGGAGAAGAAAAGGGACAGACTCAAAGGCAAGTGTGCACAGGCTGCAGTTTGCACACTTGGCTTCCTCCTTTCTTTAACAATTTTTTAAATTATGTTTATTTATTTTGGGGGGGTTGGGGGACACATGCATGGAGGCCAGAGACAGCTTGCAGGAATCAGGTCTCCTCTTCCACCACGTGTGTCCTAAGAATCAAACTTAGGTCTTAAGGCTTGGCAATAAGTGATTTTACCCACTGAGCCATCTTGCCAGCCCACTTCCTCATTTCTAGGATGAAGTAAATGATGGAAGTTTTTTTTGTGGGTTTTAAGATAATTGCATGTTCCTAGTATAAAGTCTTTAATCAATATTGATTTCAACGATTTTTCCTTCTGTTTTAAATGACTTTTAAAAGTAGACATTTTCAATAGTAGAAAAATTCAGTCATTTTATACCAAACATCAGTGCTCACATGACAGGCCTGAAGAGCAAAATTTGTTCTGAGTGGCTGGTCACCTTTACCTTTGAGATTGTACTGTCTGGGGACAGCCTGTGCCAAGGCAAGGCTTTGTACAAGTGTCCCTTCCCTGGAGAGGATCCCAAAGCGCTTTGACCCACACTTGACCTTATCTGGGGCACCTTGGGTGATGACCTGGAAAAGGAGCACAGTACTCATTAAGAAAAGATTAGGGGCTGTTTTCCATGAGCAGTGCTGTGCAGCCTGCAGCTATGTAACTCTCTGGACACCTCTAACTGTTCAGCCAGTGAGCCACCTGGCCATCCTTGGGTCTCCCAAGTGTTTTCCTGCCTGGCAACTTTGAAAGCATTGTATCCTTGGAATCTGGAAATTTTGTGGTCTTCAGAGCATCCCTCCAGCACAGTTCTTTTTCCCAGTCCATTACTAATGAATCTAAGACAAATGCTCTGTTTTCATCAGTAAATAGCAATGACAGGAATCAATAGTACTGGGTGATACATGGCCAGCTCTGCTCCAGGTCACCGAGGAAGGCAAAATTTCTGTGCCAGCACTTTGGGGCCTTTCCTTCTCCAAACACATGAGCCATTAGTTGGGTAGAATTGTCATCACTTTCCTTAGTTCTTCTTGTAGCTGTTTGGAGAAGTAGTCCTCTGGACAGGGTTTAGACAGAGGGTGTGACACCCAGGCCTGACCATCCTGGGGTATGCAATCATTCCACTGAGGAACAGAAAAACAGTGACATGGGCTAGGTGGATATTTAATATTTTGTGGTAGCACAAAGAGCTTAGATTCAGGGTCTGTAGCAAACTTACGTGGGGTTCGTGGGGTTCGTGTGTGTGTGTGTGTGTGTGTGTGTGTGTATGCATTGCTTGTATACTTTTTGTATTCCTTTGCTAGAGGAGCTGAGCGCTGGGGCTCTGGGAATATGGATCATTACAAATGGAGTCCTGAACATTCATCGCAGCTGCTAGCTACCATTCAGCTGCTTCGTAGAACTTTTCATCAGGAGGCTCCCAAGGACCAAAGCAGCCAGGTGGCTGTGGCTACTACAAACAGGACGACTGGAGGAGGCCTCAGAAAGCACGATTTGGCTCCTGAACGCTGAGCTGGGACTTAAGCACATGCCATCCTGCACCGATACAGAAGATATTGCAGAGGAGGACTCCCTCGCACGGGGATGAGGGTGGCTAGCTTCTCTGAGTCAGAGATAAGTTCAGGTTGAGGAAGGGGATTTTCCATGGAGATGGCCAGGTCTGAACCCAGTGGACAGGGAGTGTAGACGGAGCTTGAAAACATGTGGATGAAGGAGAGAGGACAGGTGTGCGGGGTTTGTGGGAGAGGAGGTAAAAATTTCCTGGGGTTCTGGGTGCAGAGTTACATCAGATAAGCACCTTTGCGTTTAACCAGGAGGAAGAGGATAGAAATTACTGAAGAACGGATTCAGTGAGGGTTATCATGACCTGAAGCCAGGCGATATGTCATTTCTGAGGCAGTAGAAGCTGTCATGTAACCCAGAATGACACCAAATCCTGTTACTTTAATGACTATCCAGAGCTCTCTGTTGAGCAGGTTGTTTCTGGGTGAATCAGCAGAGAGTGATATGTTTGATTACTTATGTCTACTCTGGGCATAGTAGCAGTCAGCTAGTCATGACTGGCATGCATGGTACCTGAGTGCCATCCCTAGAGAGAATATCTGTTCACACATTCCTCAGTGTGACCTGCTCTTCTCCTGTCTTTACTCAGCATAGCTGTTCACAGCATCTCAAACCAGCCCATAACCTATCACAGCAGACACAGACTGGAAACAGCTCGCTGGCCGATTCTGCCATGTACTACTGAACACCAGCCCTATGTTACTCATGTCTTTACTTGACCCACCATGTCCTTCTCTCTGTTAATCTGGTGAGCCTCATGCATCCTTGAAGCCCTCTTCAAGTGCCGCACCCTCAATGTGGCATTTCCTGTGGCTTTGCACCTTTCTCTCCATGTCCACACGTGCCCATGGCACTCTGTACATGTAGACCACAGCACTTGCACCACTTTAATCTCATAGTTATTGATGGGCCCATCTGTCTTTTAAAACCTGAAAGCTACTTATGGGCAAAAGAGCCTTCTTCACCTCTGAGTCACCACATAGGACAAAGTACTCAGAATCCAATCAACACTCAACAAATGGTCTCTCACATGGCAGAGTCTACTCTTTTTAAGTGCTTTATGGCCTGAGTTATTTGTGATCAATTCTCATTTTTTGTCTTTTTAATAAGAAAAAGTATGAATACATTTGAAGACAGAATAGAAATGTCTGGTGATCAGAAGAACTTCAGTGAGTCAGGACTGGAACAAGGACTGTCCAGTGCAGATGTCTGTCTGTAGATCTAACTCCTTTTCCACACCTGCTGACTCAGACCCTCTTCCTTTTGCTCAAGTGTGCTCAGGGGAATGATCTCATCATTTATTCAGCACATACTAAGTACCCACTGTATACAGGCTCAGGAGACACTCAACCCAGCCTTCAGGAAATGAGAAGACAGAAATTAATGATATGAAAAGAAGTCCTTTTATGTACCTGAGCCAGGAGAGAAAAGAACCCAGTATGTATAGTGTTTTTAAAGATATGGTCAAAATGGTTGAATGGGCTAAGTGAATCTTTGTGATGAGAATTCAGTGTTATGGTCATCATGGCCGAGTGGTGTTGGGCAGGAGGGCAAAGGTTTTACAGTGCTGGTGGTGGCCGGATCTCATGGGGACACTTGTGTCAGGTGTCCTTTTCTGTATGTCTGTTACAGGTGCCTCAACAGAAGAGAATAAGAGATGGCTGAGGACTAGAGAATTGGCTCGGTGGTTAAAAGCACTGGCTGCTCTTGCAGAGGACCTGGGTTCGATTCCCAGCCTCCACATGGTGGCTAACAACCATCTATAATTCCAGTTCCAGGGGATCCAACACCTTTGTCTGACATCCATGGGCATTGCACAACACGGATGCACTTACACACATGAAGGCAATACACTCACACACATAAAATAAAAATAATAAAATATTTTTTTTAAAAAGAGATGGTGCCTGAAAATACAGCTGGGGCTACCACAGAAGACAGGGAAACTTCCTCACCATCCACCAAAAATATTGTTGCACTGCAGTAATTTGGACTCAGACGAGGAAATCCTTTCTAACTGCCCCAAACACAGATGAACCAAGCTTCTTGGGGCAAGGGCTTTATTGTTAGTCTGTGAACCCCAGTGCTGCTGTACACAGGGTTCCAGGGACCGACTGGAGCAGGCGGCCCAGAAGCCTGTGAAACAATAGGCTAATGGGTAGAGCATCTTTGGCTAGGGGTCTTAGGGGAAATGCGGGTCTGACTGGACTTGGTAATGAGGGTGACAGCAGCACCTCTTCTGTGCTGAGCTACGATGGTGAGTCAGGCCTTCACATACATCTCTAGGCTTCTTAGCAGCCAAGTAAGTCTTAAGGAAACTGAGGCTCAGAGAGGCAAAATACATCGAAGTAATTGAGTCATTAGTGGGGGCAAAAGCGGAACTTGAAATTTGGCTTCTGTTCTGGCTTGTTTCTCCATTGCTGTGACAAAACACTCTGACCAATACCAACTTGGGGAGGAAAGGGTTTGTTTTATCTTATATTTCCTGGGTCATTTCATCAGGAATCCCAGGTAGGAACTCAGGGCAGGAACCTGGAGGCAGGAGCTGAAGCATAGGCCATGGGGGACTGCTGCTTACTGGCTTGCTCCCCTGGCCCCTGCTCAGCCTCCTTTTGTATACAACATAGGCCCACCTGCACAGAGGTGGCACCACCCACAGTGGGCTGGGCCCTCCTACATCACTCAACAATCAAGAAGATGCCCCACAGACATGGCCCCAGGCCAGTCCAATGGAGGAAATTCCTCAATTGAGGCTCCTTCAACCCAGGTGTGTCAAGTTGACACTATAGCACAGCTTCTCTTACCCCAAAATGTGGCCCTTTTTCCGGTAGCACATTACTTCCGGTTCATTGTGGATCTAGTCTGGATTCTGTGGTTTTGTAAGTTTAGCCCATTTTCTCCATCCCTAAGAAAGGGATGTGGCTACTAATCAGGCGGGAGTTTTCCTGAACCTCCCTGTGCCCTAGACTCATATTTTAATACTTATTATCCAGCTATTTTGAGAGCCTATAGGAACTTTACAAGATGAGGCCCAGCTGGCAGAAATAGGTCACTGGAGGCAGACCTCACACCCTGTTTTCTGGTCTTCAGTGATGTGAGAAATCTCTGACATGCGTTCCTGCTGCCATGAACTGCATCATGCCTACCCTGTCATAATGGGCTGAAACCTCGGAAACTGTGACCCAAAATAAGTTCTTCTTCCTTCCATTGTTTACAGCAGGTACTGTGGCTAGGGTGTCAGAAAGTAATACACATTGCACACATCTGACAAAACTGAAGTTAAACCAGTGCGTCATTAAGTAGTAGACTGGCCTCCCAGGAGAACAACGGTCCTGTTTCCTTTTCAGATGGTTTTGGGCCCTACCCTGGAAAGTATCCTTCCTTCAGAAACGGTTAAAGACCAAAGCTGCTGAAGAATTCAGTCGTGAATTTCTCTGAGGAGATGCTGCGCCTCTCATGACTGGCAACTTATTATAAATGTCACAACTTCTCTACAGCTGGAGGGATAATTTTGCAAACTCTGCGCCTGCCAGATGAGGATGTTTGTGTTTCGTACCAAGCCTCCTGTTGATGTGTTAACAGAAGCGATCAGAGAAGGAGACCTCAATCCAGCAAACAAATGATTAACCTTCAAAACAGGCACACACGCAGAGCCACAGTGGATGAATTATGCAGCAGGCCAGCTCTGCTGTGGACACTGGCCTACATCTGGTTTCTTTGCTCTGGCTAGTCCTCCAAAGGACTGGCTTTCCTCTGTTCTCATCCTGGCTCTCTCTACCTGTTTTCCTTTACACCGAAGCCAGCAGAGTATGGCGAAGGCTTACTGTGTGTGTTCCTGAGCAGCCCTTCCCCCAGAGAGACTCCGGGATCAAGGTCCCTCAAAAGCTACGCATGCGCTTGCCCACCTGCTCAGCTCAGGAGCACCACAGACAAACACAGAAGGCCTTTTACCCCTGCCTTTGGGACCAAGTGGGTACACAGAAGAGGAGAGGCAGCTACTGTTGGTTTAAGCTTGTTTGCAAGGGGCCCCAGGAGCATACAGATCATGTCAGCCTCCCCTTTCCTTAGAGATGTTTTATTTATGCAGGTGGAGCTGAGCTCGGGTCGGTCTTCATCCTGAGACAGGCTCTGCACTCAGAACTATGGGTGTGTGTTCCTACAGACTTCCTGGTCTGGGCCAGACAGGCACTGGCCAGAGCTGCCTCTTGGCTCCTTCTACAGAACCTTCTCCCAGGCCCTTGAGATCCTCCTGCCAGACAGTGGGCAAGGAGCTAGAAAGATCAGAGGGGACTTCAGGCTTCTCTGAAGCTGCCTTTGATAGAAACGAGGAGACAGCAAATGAGAGAGAAAACAGACATCACAGTAAAGGGGAGTGTAAAAGCCGGAAACAGGAAGCCAGGCCTCATTTGTTCTGCCCCCTGGGAATCTGACCGTAATGGTAGCCAATGCTAATTTTCCATGCCACCAATTGGGTCGGATCTTCTGGTTCTTGGGCCCTTCTCTGTGCGTTCCCTCACATGCTCAGGCAGAGTGGAAACAGGCCTTATTGGATTTCAGAATGAGAAATAAGCAGCTTCACTTGGGCCTTCTCGGGGGAAGATGTATTATTATATAATACAGGCAGATTGGGTCTTGGAATAGTTGGCTCATGTAAGAGTAACATCTCAGAAATACAGCACCTTGGAAACTCACTCAATCACTTCTAGGGCCGTAATAAAGAGAGAGTGAATAATAGAATAATATTAACTTTTACCGCTTCATCAAATGAGTATTTTCACCATTTCCAATGAAGCTGGTCAGATCTGAAATTCTATGAGATTTAAACATCTCCTTTCCTCTGTTACTTATTCATTCCCATCGATGTCTTGGTTAAATAGTTACAGGGCTTGAATTTTTCTAACATACGAACAGTGTGGTACACACTAGAGTATGAAACTGATGTTTGTTGAATAATTGAATGAAATAATGAATTCTGACTTCTAGTCTCTGAATAAGAGATTGTTGTCAGGTCTGGTAGGAAGTGCATATGTAGCGCTCAGTGGAAACACAGTTTTCTAATTTCTGTGAATAGACACAGGAGAGGAGTCTGTGTTCATTTACTTTTCTCATTTTTATAAGCCAATAGCTGACAGAAGTTATTTATGGGAGGGAAGAATGATTTATTTGGGCTCATGGATTAAGGCTACAGTCCATCATGAGGGAGGACATGGCAGAGTTCATGGAAACAGGAACATGTGCTGGGACTGCTCACAATTCAGCCAACCAGGAAATAGCAGACAGGAAGTGGAGCCCATCTAAACAACCTCAAGGCCTGCCACCAGTGATTGAGTAAGGCTGTATTTCCGGAAGGTTCCACAACTGCCCAAAACACCACCACTGACTGGGAATTAAGTGTTGAAGCATCTGAGCCTACAAGACACATTTCAGAACCAAACCTCAACAGGGTCCATATAACTGCTGCCCAATCCCAACTGTCTCTCGAAAGTCCATTTCCTTGGGGCTGTGTCTCTGGTGTCCAGGATGAGCTAGGTGCTGCACTGGGGTCTCTGCCAGGCCAGAAGTGCCAGGCCTGAAGAGAGCCTGGCTATCTACCATACATGGCTGTGTAAGAGCTGGGAGGAATGGAACTTTCAGGGATGGGAGAGCCTGCTTTGCTGGCAGTGCCCTTCTCCATGGAAGAAAAGGAGACCCCTGCTTCCTTGCCTGATGAAGTGCATTGTGAAAAGAAATGGGGAGAGAAGGCAGTGACAAAGTTAGCTGAGCCTGACTGTGCTCCTTGGAAAGGCATCTCAACTCAGTACCATGGCCATATTGGACTGGATTATTCTTTGTCATGGGTTCTCTGATTTACCTACTGTAGGCATTTATCAGCATCCCTGGATTCTGGCTTCTACTCAGTGATACCAGTAGAGCTTTCTTTATTCTCCAGTCAACCACTCTCCAGACATGGCGCTGGCCCAAGTCAGCTCTCTTAGGCTATGAGGCATGCTACTATCCCTGTGCCCTGGTTGAGGAAATGAAAACTTGGAAATAGTGATGGCTAGCTTTAATTATCAATTTGACCCAAACTAGGATCACCTGGGAAGAGATTCTCAGTGTGTGTGGGGTGTCTTAACTAAGTTAGTTGATGTAGGAAGATATAGCCCACTGTGGGCAGCACCATTCCCTAGGTAGGGGCTCCTGAACTGTATCAGAGTAGAGAAACTGGACTGGGCACAAGGAAGCAAGTGAGCATTATGCATCCATTTCTCTGTGCTCTTGACTGTGGATGTGATGTGACTAGCTGCTTGAAGTTCCTGCCTTGACTTCCCCACAATGATGGACTGTAACCTGGAGTTGTAAACTGAACTAAATCCCTTTCTCCCTCAAGTTGCTTTCTGTGAGGATTTGTTTTATCACAACAACAGAAATGAAACCAGAACAGTAAGATACATGCTTATGCCTAATGGCCCCCAGAGGAAGCAATGCCTGTCCTGGGGTTTGAAACCTATGTCTGTCCAGAAAGTTCTTGGTTACAACTGAAACTTTTCCAGGTTTCCACCTTTTTAGGGTGTGTGGATGTGTGTGTGTGTGTGTGTACACATTCATGTGTGTGCATGTGTGTGTGCATATGAGAGAGGTGTGGAGGCCAGAGGATATCAGGTGTCAGGTGGCTTCCTCAGTCACTTTTTACCTTGTTTTTGAGACAGGGTCTGAATCTGGAGCTCACTGATTTGGCTGGCCAGCAAGTCCCATGGGTCCTCCTATTTCACTCTCCCCTGAGATTACAGGCATGTGCCACCATCCCTGGGGACTGAACTTAGAACCTCAAGCTTGCATGGCAAATACTTTACCAACTGAGTCATCTTCCCAGCACAGAATCCTGGGCCTTTCTTCCTATGGATGTCCCACTTCCTCTCACTCTCTTTGAGATCTGCCTTGTGACTGCTAATCGAGCCTTTTTCTAGAAATCAGTAGGATGAGAAGGAAGAGAGTGAGGATGCCGAATCTCCACGATGTCTGGCCTTTCTCTTCACTTTTCTTCCCTTTCTCTTGATCGCTCTTCTTTTTGTCTGTCTAGGTTTGATCTTTGTGTCTTTGATAATTGAAGCCTTTGAGGTTGGGGCTATTGGGAGCAAACTGCTGAGGTCCAGGGAAAGGTCCCTCTGCCTAATGTTGCCAGGCAGATCTTGCCAGTGTCTTGTGCTGGTGACACTCTTCCCCTACACAGTGCTCCTTACCTATGCACCTTCCCACCCCAACTATGCCACATGCTATGTCAGTGCTGAATTAGGGCAGCAAAGCTCTGGGTTGGGGTCCCAACTGGGGCCTAGTCACAGTCTGAATTACCAGAATGATTCATGTAGAACATGGGTAAATAGAGGACACATGGTGTGGTGGTCCTGGCTCCTTGGAAGGTAAGGCCTAGAGTTGCTGTAGATCAAGGCTGCAGTAGTGTAGAAACTCAGATGGGCAGAAGGAGGGGAAAGGAAAACAGAAAACATCAAGAGGGACGTGCACACTGCAGGAAGGATGGGGAGAAGATACAGCACAGGCCCGAGGGAGACCGCGTCTGCAGAGGCTGCACCTGTGCTGAGTACAGATTCTTGAAGGCGTAGGTGGGAGAGGGAAATACCAGGCTGTAGTCAGGGGTGAGAGAGCAGGGACAGGTGGACCAAGGGGGTAGATCGTCTTTCTAATTAGCATGCAAAGCAGAGGTCTACCCAGTGACATAAATGAGGATTTGGTCAGTGCTGGTGGTGGCTCATAGAGTTGACCCTCATGGGTCTGCTGATTGTATTTGTTGGCTTTATGGGCCAAAGGAGGGACTGTGGTACCAAGAGACTTGGCCTACATTCTGGTGCTCGTGTGTGAACACAATTACACAATCACAAAGCTGGTTTTCATAACAACACCTGCTTTGCAAGGTGACCACAAGGACCCGAGGTAACAGGTGCAAATTGCTGGCATAAAGCAGGGGCTCTGGAAGCAGTGAGTTGGCAGCATGTGTCCTTTGACCCTACCGACAGCACAGCTTGCTCCCTGTTTTGTGGAGTGTTTTGATGTCAACATCTGACAGGTAGAGGAAATTATTAAGAAGACTATACTAATCTATGAGAGAAAAAACTTTGAAATATTTCCCCTCAATCGTCACTGACTATGACTACAATTACTGATGCCACACAACAGGCTCTCTCTTTTTGTAAAAAAAAATATTTTTATTTTATGTGTATGAATGTATTGCATGCGTGTATGTAAGTGCATCTGTGCTGTGCAGTGCCCATGGAGGTCAGAGGAGGGTGTCAGATTCCCTGGAACAGGAGTTACAGATGGTTGTTAGCTGCCATGTGGATGCTGGGAACCAGACCCAGGTCCTCTGCAAGAGCAGTCAGTGCTCTTAACCACTGAGTCATCTCTCCAGCCCAACAGGCTTTCGTTTAACCCATCTTTACTCAACCAAGTCGGGAATTCACAATGTTCTCCTTTCTCATTTCTGTGGAATCCACTGACAGAGGCCACAACCCCCTGGTCACTCCCAGCTGGTGAGGACCCTTAGCATTCCTCAGTGCCTGCTCCCACCAGTGGTCAGAGAGCCGCCTTTCTCCCTGGCTCTTCTGGGCTACTAAAGCTTCTTATTATACTGAAATAATGGAACCAAATTTGGAACAACTTAGGAAAGTGGGTAAAAGACAGTTGTTTCTCTAGGAAAACCAAGTTGCACACATGGAATGATTTAATAGGAAGCCATTGTAAGAATGTATGCCAAAATAATTATGGACATGGCCCCAGTGAAGATGAGAAGAAATTTGTATACAATCTTAGAAGAAGCTAGTGACCAGACTGTTTCATTATGCGTGTGTTCTTTCTTTCATTTTTAAAATTTTAAATTTCATGTGTAAAAGTGTTTTGCCTGCATGCGTGTAAGTGCACCCTTGTCATGTAATGTGGAGGCTAGAAAAGGGTGTCAGATGCATCTGGATTTATGGGTGATTGTTAGCCACCATACGGATGCTGAGAACCAAACCCAGGTCCTCTGCAAGTGCAGCCAGTGCCCTTAATTGCTGAGCCATCTCTCCAAGCCCTCTTTCACTTTAAAAAAAAAAAGATTTATTGTTTTATTTGTGTGTATGTGTCTGTGTGAGTGTATGCCACATGTGCCCAGGTGCCCATGGCGGTCAGAAGAGAGTGTTGGATCCCCTGGAGCAGGAGGTTGGTTGTGAGTTACCCAGTGTGGATACTGGGAAGAACAGCAGTTGCTCTTAACCATTGCACCATCTCTCAAGCCCTTCTTTATTTTTAAGGAAAGGTCTCCATTTTTAAGACAAAGCTGGAGACCATATGTGATATATAAACAGTATGAATACAAACAGAAGAGAAGGAGGGGAAGGAGGAGGAGGAGGAGGAGGAGGAGGAGGAGCTAGGAGTAACTGGGACAGTGTGATGTTACATTACAAAGTGTCTGGTCAGAGGAGATGCTGACATCCTGGATAAGTCTGTACAAGTCAGCGGCAGTGCCTCTGACACTGTCTGTTGTGGCGCTTCCAGTGAACTGTGGCCGAGAGCCATCCCCATGGATCAGCGTCCAGGAGGAAGGAGAAAAAGAAAGCATAGGAGGAGTGGGAGGAAGAGGAAGAGAAGGAGTGGGGAAAAAACAGATTTAACACTTCATCCTGGAGAAGCAGGTCCCAGAGGCTTTGGCTCCATATCAAAAGATCAGCAAGAAAAGTTCAGGTTGCAGTCCTGTCGCGGTTGGAATCATGATATGTATGACTTTAGTGTTCTCTGCTGTATCCACTTGGTGGGATTAACTGATCCCTTGGTCCTGCTCATGCTGGGTAAAGAGGGCTGGTACCTGCTATGCTGGGTTAGGGTTCTTCTTTGATGGCACTGTCTCCATGTGTACAGTGATCTCAGTTCACTCACAGAAGAGCCCTGTGAGGCAGGACACATCCCATGTAACTTTATCAACCAGATGTCTTGTGCTGCATACTGTTGTGGGTCCTGGAGTTGTGAGTGAATCAGACAGGTCAGGATGGAGTGGCATCCGAGTGTGTGTGTGGGGGGGTACAAAAGGCAAAGCAAAATGAAAAAATACAGTTTTAAGTAATGATACATACTGAAAGAAATCAGAACACAGCTTTGGCCAAGCGACTGAGGAGAGGCGTATGGAGCATACTGTTGCTGGATAGCCAGGGAGAGGAAGCCTCTCTGTAGCAAATGACACCTGAATTATCTTGAATGGCCTCAGAGATCTGTGCTATGGTCCTAGCAAGTGCATGGATCCAGATGTAGGCATGAGCCTGGATGGAGGAAGGCCCATGTGACTGGTTCACAGGGAATAAAGGCAAACGGGGCAGGCAGGGACCAGTGTCAGGGTCAGAATGTGGATCTTCAGCTAAGTGTGAAGTGAGGCTGTTGGGAGTCTATGATCTGATTCATGTTTCTAGAAGTTTACTCTGGCTGCTGTGGCTAATGGGTTGCAGAGATATGATTACACTGGGGGGGCACTAGGGAGTCTGGATCTGAAATGGTGACGGGGAGTAGGGGTTAGATCCCTGCAGTGCTAGCAGCATAGAGAGAGAACTTCCAGGACTTGGAGCAGTGAAGAGCCTGAGGTTCAGTGCCCACCCCTCCCCATGGCTCTGCAGGGCTTTCCCGTCCCTCCTGGTACAGTTTACCTTCTCCTCCCCTTTAGATTAACCCTCTGTGTATTCTGCCTAACCCAGCAGAATGCCACCAAGAGATTGCTGGCTGCTCATTCTTTAGGAAGGTGTGGGCTATACAGGAAAGCCCTTGCTGCACAGGAAACAGCTCCTGTTCTTTCTTTTTTGTCTGGACTACTCTGCTATAAGAAACAAATTTCTGCTATGTAAGTCTGGGCTTGAGGCTAAACCCAGGGGCTTCTGGTTGGACTGATCCAACTTAGGCAACAACTGACCCTCCTGGTCAACTAGACCCTGTTTCTACTCTGGTAGCCAAGAGAATGTTGCTAATGGAAGGGGAGATCCCAGGCTTCTTAGACAGATGAGTCACAGGGGAGTGACCTGCCATTTTCCAAATACAAGGTAACTATCAATTAGATGATCTCAGTGAGACATGAAAGATCCACTGCTATATTCTATTTTCTTTTTTTATTATTTTTTTAAATTTTATGTGTATGAGTGTATTACCTGTATGTATATGAGTGCACCCCTGTCGTGCAATACCCAAGGAGGTCAGAAGAAGGTGTTGGATCCCCTGGAAGTGGAGTTATGGATGGTTGTTAGACATGTGAGTGCTGGGAATCGAACCCAGGTCCTCTTCAAGAGCAGTCGGTGCTCTTAACCTGAGTCATCTCTCCACCCCCCCAACTGCTGTATTCTAAACCATGCCTTTAAAATTATGTGAAAATTTTTTGCAAGACCCTTTTCCCATCTATCCATCCATCCATCCATCCACCCACCCACCTACCCAAGAAACATGAGGAGGTTCCTGGCCCTTAGTCCTTGCTGTGGGTCCTTTGACATATTACTTAACCTTCCTTAGCCTAAATCACCTCAGTTGAGAAACAGGGGTGCCTATAGTACAAAAGAGTGGGTATGCCTGTAAAACATCTGGCACACAGTCAAGTTGGGGATCTGGGAGGGAAGGGAAAGCTGGTTCAGGAAGAGTAGCACTTGTGCCTTCATTATAGCCTTTGGTGGTAGCCTTTTATTACAGCCTTTCTGCCTGGCTTGTTGCTAGGTGCTCTTTGTTTTGCTGAGTGAACTTTAAGGAATCAAAATTGAAAATCTAAAATGTGAAACCCTCCAGTCCAGGCTCTCTGCTCAGAACTTCAAATAGCTGACAAATTGCTGACCAGGTTTCTAATACCTTCTGATTCACTTCTCTTCACTGGATGGGAATTTTTTTAAGATGTAATTTCAGAGTTTATTGAGACACTCTCATCCTCCCCTTGTCGGGGTAGAGGCATGGTGCTCTCGAAGATTCCTGTAAGGGCTTCTGCACTCCTGTCCTCAGGCCACACTGCAGACTGGCTTCTCACCTACCCCATTTTTGCATTTTCCTGTTGTGGGATTTAGTATCTGATTTGTGACACTCCCCAGTGATCATGGCTGGAGCTGCAAGATAACATACTTCCCTCCAATGCGACCATGAGTCTTAACATTGGCTTTGAATAACGGTGCTGTGGGCTGGATTCATTTGTATGACATGGCCACAGTGGAAATGCTCCCAGTGGAGGAGTGTGGGGACTGTCGCTGGGGAAACTGCTGTCAAATTCTCCCCAATCCTCCCCAGGGTTGGAAACAAAACAACCCAGAACACAAAGGTCATGGCTGTTTAGAAGTATGTCCTGGCAGGTTCCAGAAGGAAAAAAGAGGAAGCTGAGCATGAGGAAGGGCTGTGTGTCCAGTTCAGCAAGCAAGGTGTTTTTCAAAGGGGCTGCTGAGTCCAAGCTGGGTGGTGATGGTGGGGAGGGGGATGAACTTAAACAAAGATGATCCTAGTCTTCTAGAACATGGCAACCTTGGACAGTGCAGTGATCATTTTTAGGAAAGCTGGAAAGGGACAGTAGGGATGTATCAAACAGATCGGTCAGTCATATGGGTAATAGAAAAAGGCATTGGGGGAGGGGACCCAGTCAATGCCCAGCATCAGTTCGACAGACTGGCTTGCTTAAGCTGCTCCTTGGTTTCCTTCTCTTTTTTAGTTGTATATGTATGTTCATGCCTGTACAAGTGCTCATAAACATGCAGATTGTGCCTGCACTTGTGTGTACACATGTATGTAGAGACCAGAGGACAGATTTGGCTGTCATTCCTTAGATGCCATCCATCTTGTTTTGTGAGATAGGGTCTCACTCCCCAAGTAGGCTAGGCTGGCTGGCCAGCAAGCCCTGGAGATCTGCCTGTCTCCGTCTCCCCAGCCCTGGGATGGCAAGCACATGCCACCATGCCTGGCTTTTTTGTGTGGGTTTGGAGATGGGGGGGGGGCGGGAGTTGAACCCAGGACCTCATGCGTGCATGGCAAGAATTTCACTGACTGAGCCACACCCCAGCCTTAGTTTTCTGCAGTGTACTTGAGTCTCATTTTGCTGTGACCAGTCCAAGATTTTCTTTTCTATTCCTCATATTTTTAAAAAATATTTTTATTGAGTCTTTGAATTTCATACAATGTATTTTGATCAGACCAATGCCCATTGACTAAGTTCCTCTGTGTCTTGTAGAATGTACTAATGATGTCCAACATCAGTTTTTGTTCCCATAGCAGTCTTCAAGGTAGAAATAATATCTTCGTGTCAGAGAGATGGCTCAGCGGGTAAACGTGCTGGTCATGAAAGCCTGGTGACCCGAGTTCAATCCCTGGAATCTATGTAAAGGTGGAAAGAGAGAACTGACTCCACCAAAGTTGTTCTCTGATCTCCATACATGTACAGTAGTGTATGTACCCCTCACACATACACACATCATACACATACATATACAATAATAAATAATTCATTTTTTTGGTCTTTTTTGAGACAGAGTCTCCCAGTAGCCCCAGCTGGCCTGGAATTCACTATGTAGACCAGGCTGGCCTCAAACTCACAGAGATCCTCCTGCCTCTGTGTGTGCCACCAATAAGTAATAAATATTTTAAGGGAAAAGTAGTAACTCCTTTTATACACAACACAAAGGGATTAAGCTTGTAAAAGTCGTACTTCAAGGCTGAGTTGTTTGGGAGACTATAAAGTATTTATGAGTGAGAAGTTGTTTCCTGAGTCGTTGCTGGTCTTAAATTAGGAAAACCAGCCAAATCAAGCCAGGTGTGGAGCTCACACCTGCAATCCCAGTACTCAGGATACCGAGGCAGGCAGATTACTGTGAGTTCAAGGCCAGCTTGGGTACCTAGTAACTGGGCTACAGAGTAAGATGAGAGAGAGAGATTGAGATAGAGAGAGAGAGAGGGAGAAAGAGACAGAGAGAGAGAGAGAGAGAGAGAGAGGGACCTGGTTGATGGCTGAGGCATGGTTGTAGGCTTTTCCCTAGAGCCTCAGGACCTGACCCACAAATTCATAGTGTAATTTGCACTGCTACTGGGTTGAGCCAGTCTTCCCTCTATGATAGCATCCTTTGCTGGCACTGTTGCTGTTGGCTTCAAAGCAGGCAGGTGCTAGAGACCAGCACTGCCTTGGGTGAGGCCAGAATGAGGAGGGAAGCAACCCCCAAACAGCACCGAGTATCTGTTCTTTTCTGCGTGCCCACTACCTGGCACTAGGCTGGCAGGACAGCTGTGCACATAACATTATAAAATGCTCTGTCCTCACCCGACGCCAGCATGCCTGGTGCTACTTAAGCACTTGTATACAATTTGGAATGATTTTCCTCTGCCCTGAAGGACTTTTATCTTTCTTTTTTTTTCATTTACTCATTAATTCTGGTTGAACCAATAAAACAGCATCACATATGATTCGTTTTAGTATCTAAAAATCAAATTTGGAGTCGATGCTAAATGGATCAGAGGTACTCTTTCCTTTGGTGAGAGATGAGCTTTTCATTACTGATTCTGTCAATCTGATTCACCTGTCATAAGACAGGCTTGGTTCCTCCGGCTCAGCAAAGCTATGGACAGATGCCAAGTGAAACTGTCCTGTTGTACGAGGGATGTGGATGCTTCAGAGGTCCCTATCCTCACCCCTGTGGCTGTGATGTAGTCTGTATCAGCCAACATGGCCATCCCCCTGCCCCAGTACTTTGCTTTCACTCTTCCCAGGACCCAGAGTCTGGGTGAAAGAGCAAAGTGAAATTGTGTTGAATGATGAAATGAATCTGCATCTGCCAATGCCCAGCTAGGGCTTTGAAGTGTGGAGATTATCAACAGACTCTGCACAGAGCCATATGAAAACCAGATCTACAAGGAGTGTAGAGCAGTAGATCTGCTCTGGGAAACAGAAATGCTCAGCTGAAGAGCTCCTGCAGCCCAGAGTTTGCTCCTTTGACTGAATTGATCAGCTTTTTAAAACCCAAGCTTTAATTGGCTATGCGCTGGGAGAGGGTTCGGGTTCTCCATACATTCTGCCGTCTGGCAGAGCCAATTGTCCTTTGCATTCTGTTGTGGTTGGATTGGTGCTGTGAGCCCAGGAAGAGGCCTACAAGGAGCCCGTGCCTGAAGTGTCAGTGCACAGGATCTGATGACAGTGCTTCTTTTTGACACCTGACTCTTGCAAATGATCCATAGAATGTGTCTTACAACTGAGCTATTGTAAACTCAGGGATGACAGAGAGGAGTTCCCAGGACGACAGAAAGCTGAGGTGCTCCTGTACGGCCAGGGCATGAGATGAAGAGCCATTTTGTGTTGATAGCTTGGCTTCTGGCCTCCCTGGTAGTAATGGCCCCACACAGGTAAAGGAGACAGGTAAGATGAACCAGACATGGATGCTTCTCTCTGGATACTTGCAAGGTCTCAGATGTGGCCTTCCACATAGGCCTCCTGTTCCTGCCAGAGCCCACCTCGGGGGGTGGGGGGTTAAGCTTAAAAGTCTACTGAGTATGCCTGTGCCAGTGTAATAATCAGGGCTTGTAATACAGTTGTGGATATGGCAGATAGACACCCCCCCCCTTCCCTAGCAGTCAAGGTTGAACTGCCTCTGTTTCCTTAGGGTCAACCAGACCTAATACGGCACAGTACAGAGGAGCCGTCTGTATCTGCTGGTTTGGGCCTTCTGGACAGGACTATCTCTGTCACACAAGTCAAGAGGGTCCTGTGGAAGGTTTGTAATTCCTTCGTAACTCTGGCCACTCTCTTGGACATTTGGAAGCATCTGTATTTGTATCTGTACATCCGTGGATTATGCTGGGATGTTGTGCTTCTGGGCCACCATCTGTTTACTTACTCATATACAGTCTATTACATCAGGTGCATACACACTACCTAGGTAATTTTTTAAATTCCTAATAATCTTATTGCTTCAGTCAGTTCTATGCTGCTGTAACAGAATTCCTGAGACTGGATAATCAATTATGAACAGAAAGTTCTTGTCTCATAATTTTAGAGGCTGGGAAGGCCCAGAATCTAGTAAGTGGCATCTTTGGAGAGAGGAAGAGAGGGAGGGAGAGAGGGAGGGAGGGAGAGAGGGAGGGAGGGAGAGAGGGTGGGAGGAAGGGGGAAAAGAGAGAAACACAGGGGGAATCCAAATTTTCCTTAAAGAACACACCCCTACAATTACCCAGCATTCCAGTGTCCTTTCTGTTGCTGTGATAAAACACTCAGACCCAAAGCATCTTAGGGGAGGAAAGGTTTGTTTGGCTCACACTTCCAGATCACAGTCCATCACTGAGAGAAGTCAGGACAAGAACTCAAGCAGAAACTTGAAGCAGAAACATGGAGGAACACTACTTGATGGCTTTCTCACAGGATCATGCTTAGCTGGCTTTCTTACCCAGCCCAGGACCACCTGCCTAGGGATGGTGCCTCCCACACTGGGCTTCGCCGTCCTACATCAATCATCAGTGAAGACACTCCCCACAGACATGCCTACAGGCCAAGTTGATCTAAGCAACTCCTCAACTGAGATTTCTTTCTCAGATGACTCTAGGCTGTGTCAAGCTGACAGTTAAAGCTAACTAGGACACACAGGTATCTACCCTTTAGGCCCCACCTCTACACTGTTACATATGCTTTTGGAAGGCACATTTGAACTGTAGCAGTCCTGCCATGAGCCCGTGTAGAGCAGTAGTTTGATATCCAGAGGCTGGAGGCGGCTCTGATCACCATCGGTTCTGTGCCCTGGGGCAGGTTACCTGCTGTAAACTTTCTGCTCCTCAGTTTCTTATCTGTGAATAGGATGACAATAATAGCTCGCTCATTGGGCTGTTCAGAATAGAACCTGGCATTTGGCACATTCTTGTGTGTTTGCCGTCATTAATATCATCATCATCCACACACATGAGAAGTCAGAGCACAGAGAAACTGGGAATATTCATATTCCAGAAGGTCATCAATGTCCACCTAACAGAGCTGGCATTTAAGCCATGTGTAACTCCTAAGCTAAAATGACTGAAATGAATCACATATACTTTCCAGAAAGACCTGCCATGGTGTTCACATTCATACAAGCTGGCATGGACAGTGGTGGGCACTTGTGGAAGTCCCTTGCTCCAAATCTCAGTGAGGTTCAACTGAGATGAACAGGCTTCCTAATCATCTCCTGGAACCATATGCTTGAGACCCCACCCAAGTCAAAGATGGGCTATTAGGGGTGTACGTCTCTTATCTGCTTGTTCACAACAGGCTATTTCCACCCATGGTGGTTACCTGCATACTTACTTTCACAATAATGCTTAGTAGTTCACACTGCTGTGGGCATTGGCTGAGATAAACCCCAGGGATGTTACACAGCTAGCGCTCAGTACATGCCAATGACTGCTACTATTGAAGCCACCATTTCACCTTTCCAAGCTTGTTCCCTGTTCACTTTGCCTAGAACTACTCTCACATTACAGCAGTGGGTTCAGATTTTTGTCTTTAATTTCTTGGGCAAACCAAGCCCTTGCTCTGCATCCCTGAGAAGAAGCACCACTGTGGTCGAGGGCAAGGGCGTGTTTGGACCTTGGGCCCTGCAGAGGCACTTTCCCTATGAAGAACAAGGCGAACTCAGTTGATTCTTGGGTGGGCTGACGTTGGAACATATATATTATCTCTGATAAGCTGCCTCTTAGGAGTCCATGTGATGAGCCACATCACACTTAGAAGTGACTGTCTCACCCTTCAAGTGCTTCTAAAAGAAAGGAAGTTTGGATCCTATGGACCAGGCTAGCTCTACCATTAACTGTAATGCCAGGGCCAAGAGTTCACGCAAGGATTTCAGGCCAAATTCAGAAATCTATAGCAACAACAGAATATTCATGATGGGCCAAGTGTAGCTAGCTTGGTTCTCTAAACAACCATTTGTGGCAGGAGGAGCAACAGTTCCCAAAGACGTCCATGTGCTTGTCTTCAGATCTGTGGATATAGTTTATCATATGATAGCAGGAATCTAGTTGGCTAACCAGGTGATCTTGGATTGGGAAGTTATCCTGGGCTATTTGGGTGGGCCCAGTGGGAATGCAAGAGAAAAGAGGCAGGCAGGCATCTGGTGGCCGGAGTGGGAGAAGGATGTAGCTTACTCACGCTGATGATGGAGATGGAGGAAGTAGACCGTGAATCAAGGAGTGTGGGAAGCTTACTGAAGCGGGAGAAGACTAGAAAATGGATTTGCCCCTGGAGGAATGAATATAGCTCTGCAGTTGCCTTGGTCATTACCCAGTGAAACCCGCTTAGATTTCTGACCTCCAGAAACAGAAGAGAAGGAATGTGAGCCATTTCACTTCACTAAGTTTATACTAATTAGTTACAGCAGCAATAGGAAACTAATGCATCCTATCAAGTAGGAATAAAAATAGTTATTATCTCCTAAGGGCAATGTCATAGTTGGCGAAGTTTGGAGTCAGGTCCCCTACCCAGCTTTTCGTTACAGAGGTGGGACTTGAACCACCCTGCTCTCGTACTCCCCAACTCCATCATCCTATAGACCATGGCCACTCCTATTGTCTTGTTCTCTGGGCCCTTGTCCTCCAGGAGTTTGCATTGTGGGGAGGCGGGGAGATAAACCTGGCTGCAGCACACAGCACTAAGAAAGCAGGGAAAGGAGCTTGCTCTGTCTCTTGAATAAGAGACAGGAACCCAGAGTGCAGAATAAAGAGCTAGGCCGAGCTTGAAGCAGCTGAGTGGATGGAGTGCTCCGGCTAGATCTGGAGCTCCATCACAGCCCTGCCTCAGGTGTGGCAGAGGCCTGGGTTGGCTCTGCCTTTACCAGCAATCTGTGTGGAGACCTCCAAGCTTAACTACTGAGGGGAAATGCAGAGGTTCAAATGAGGGCTGGGAATAATTTTTATTTGTAGCCCAAACAGTTGAAAGGATGCATGGATGAGTGAGTATTTTCCATGGATCTCAATACTTACTCACTGGGTGCAATGTATTTGTGTTATCATTTCCTGAAGCTATATAATATTGATGCAATATGAAACTACTTTTATAATAATCCTGTGACGGCAGCCTTTCGGGGAGAAAAGATGTGGTCTGTTTTTATAAAAGGGAGTGGGTAGAGAAGACTTGGAGAATTGATTGTTTACTGTGAACAGGAATACAACCAGGAGAGGTTCATCGAGGCAAAGGACAAGGGGCTGAAAGAGACTGGAAAGAACTCAGGGGAGGGGTACAAGCTGGGGGACAGACAAGTGTGAGGAAGGATGGCTGTTTACCAGCAGTCAAAGCTCTATCTAGTACAGTGGCCGGTGGTCACTCGTGGCCAGTGAAGGTCCGAAATGTGGCAAGTCCTACTGAGCTGGGTTCAAAGTGTGGGATACATACCTGATTCAAAGATCTCAAATGAAAACAATAATGTAAAAGATCTCATTAATTATCTTTATGTTGGTATACTCATCCATTCATATCTATGGATTGCACATCCTCTGATTCAGCTGATTACAGATCAAAAATATCTGGAAAGGACAGGAGATGTAGCTCAGCGATAAAATGTTTGTCTAGTGTCCACAAGGCTCTGGGTTCGAGCCCCAGCACTCCTTAACAAAACAACTGTGTCTATACTAAACATATTTTTTTCTTTCTTACCATCATTTCCTTAACAATGGAATGTATCAATTATGCATATAACATGCACACTGTATTAGGTACTATAACAATATGTAGAAACTACAGTAAACAGGGAGATGTATATCAATAAAGAAACTGGACTTTGCCATTTATATGAGGGACATGAGTTTTTGCAGAGTTTTGTGTGTTCTGTGAGGGGTCTTCACAGATGACTGAGGGACAACTGTACATTAAAGTAATATTTTAGATGTGTGGGTTCACATATATTATGAAAATTAATTTCACTTTTTTCTTTCTGCTATTATGAATATGGCTCCTACAAAATTGAAAATTCCATGTGTGACTCTAACAGAGAGCCGGTCTGTGGTACAGAAATGGGACTCATGGTGTAAAAGAATAGGGCATGAGTTTGTCCCCACGATGAGGCGATCTTGTAGCAAGTGGCTCTGCCCAGAGAAGACAGTGGGCTGGTCATCGCTAGAGGGAGAGAGTCAGAAATAAAGGCCAAGACCCTCTTCTCAGGTATTTGTGGTTATTGCCGCTTTGAGAATTGGACTGGGCCATGCCACCACTCAGAGTCCTTCTGATGCTTAAAGGATTATGAGGGCATGCATAGATTTGCATGTGTGATGTGCATTTCTCCCTCAAGATTGCTGTCACATATTTTCATGGTTTTCTTCACTTGCCTATAGGAAGTGCCCTAGTCTCCTTCCTGGAATCTGGAGTGGGGACATCTCTGTTCAAGGAGTCATAAACCTCCTGCATGCTCCAGAGGCCTGTGTGGCCCTTTGGAGCCAAGAACAAGCCTGAGTCACTGTGCACCACAGAGGGGTACCTTGCCCCAAACAGTTGCCCAGTCCCAGATAAGCTCCTGTAGCAGAACTTGGGGCCACCCTTTGAGCCAGCCATCCCATTGTCCTGTGGCCTCAGGGACCACACCCTTCTCCTGCAACACACACCAGAGTGGCTGGACCTGGGGGTCTGGGTGACCTGCTGTCTCTACACAGCCCAAGAAACCTTTGGCTTTTACTGAGCCAATGACCCACATATGTTCTTCCTAGCACAAGAAGACATTTGCAACCCTATACAAAAGAAGTGATTTGGGGCCGTGGAGCAGAACTCATCTGCATGATATTCTAATTGCAAATGAACACTTAACGCATGTGCCTCACGTTCATCTCCCCTCCTGCCCATTCTGGGAAGTGATGCTCTACCAGAAGGCCACTGTCCTGACTTTCTGAAAGTCCAGGCTGGTTTTGCCCTGGTGTGACTATGTCCTGGGACAGAGGGATGCCGGGATTTCCTATGCCCTTGAGGATATTGGATGTGAGGAAAATTTCATCCCAGAGATTACAGAAGTGAGAACCGAGACATAGAACATGAACTCAGGGGCAAAGGTTTTAACTAGAAAGGAAAAAAAGGCTTAGAAAAGGGGGGGACATCACCAAGTACAGGAGATTCAGAGAGAAAAGAACAGGTTTTGGTTGGGTGTTGGAAGGGTCTAGGGTCTGGTAATTTCTATTAGTCATGAGGACATTATTATTTTATGAATTACTTTTTTTATGTGTATGAGTGTGTTGCCTGCATGTGTGTAAGTGAACCTGGGTCGTGCAATGCCTGTGGAGGTCAGAAGAAGGCATTGGATCCCTGGAACTGGAGTTAGGACAGTTGTTAGCTTCCATGTGAGGGCTGGGAATCGAATGGGGTCATCTGCAAGAGCAGTCAGTGCTGTTAACCGCTGAGCCATCTCTCCAGCCCTGAGGATGTTATTTTTAAGAATTTTCTTCTTTATGGTTTAAGATTTTTCCCATGCGAGGTATCCAGTTTGCCTTTGGGGATATCCTGGCATTTCCCCTGCACCTGGAGGGGGGGGAGAAAGAGAGAGAGAGAGAGAGACAGACAGAGAGAGAGAGAGAGAGACAGAGAGAGACAGAAACAGAGAGAGAGAGAGAGAGATTTCTCTTGTGATAAGGGGATAAGGGACAGGCACATTTCATGCATGGATGATAAGGGAGGAGGGAGACTCTTGGTGGGTGATAGGCATACAGATTAAGCACACAAAAACCTTGTGAATATATTTCTACTTTGATTCGCAAGGAAGCAGTTCCATATAAGATCAGTTCCAGGTCCTTGAGGTGAGGTTGAGGGCGGGGCTAGGCAAGCACTTTTCATACACTTCCTTATTTGATTCTCAGAATTGTGTTATGGGTATATATTACCATCCCTGTCTTATGGATAAAGAAGTGAAGGCCCCAAGAGGTTAGCAGGCCATAATGTTGTTATGCTTAGAGTAGAGCCATAAAGACAGGTATATCTGACTTTGGAGCTCAAAGTATTAACCACCATGGCATCTTGTTTCAGTGGCTTAGCAAAATGAGAGGTCAGAGCTTGAGGAATTCATTGCCATACAGAGAGAGAGGTGGTAAGAGAGAGAGGGAAGAAGGGAGCAAGGATGGGGAGAAAGGGGATTCATTCTTGAGTTCCCTCCCTCCTTTCTTCATTATGGATTGAGTCCCGACACTTTACCATAGACCAGATACAAAATGGGTAAGGCCAACCTCTGCCCTGTGGAATCTCTGAGTTCCAGACAGTCAGGGGCCCTGCATACAGCATTCATGAGGTTCAGATGGAAACCAGTAGGCTCTTCCATGGAGGGCAGTAGGAACTGAACATGAGCAGGAGGCATTGACTTGGGCTTGAGTGAACATCTGGCATTCAAGGTAGAGGCTATCACATAAGCAATGGCTCAGAGTCTGGGGGCACATTGGCTTACTGGGGATGGAATAGAGGGGGCATGAGACATGGTACCTCACAGTAAATCACATGGTGGGGTGTGGAATGAGAGGTTCTCCACTCCTCAGCAGTCCAGCTCTTACTCACCTCTCTTTCATGTGTGTTTGTCACTGTCATCACACCAGAGCCTTGGCCAGGCTTGGGGAGGTATCATCAGCTTGGAGGAGGTATCCAGGGACTAGTCCTTCCCACTTAGACTTGCCTTGGGTATACAAACCGGTCTCAAGAGTGAGGTCCAGTGCCCTGAAACCAAACCAGCACTGACATACAGACAGGCACAAAACTGTTGGCTGTTAGGCCCCTTTCCATGGAGAGTGTGGAGATTTATTGAGTGTTAAATGTCAGTTTTGATATAATAAAGATGGTACACTGTAAGTAATAAGCACTTTCCAGGTGAGGAACCATTTTCAGTAAGTTGTCAACCTGTCTAGTACCATGAATTATTAAAAATGAAAAAGAAGATGATGAAGAAAACCAGCTTGGAGTTATTTGACTTTAAGATCTTATCCCTGGCTCTGTCCTTTCTTGGCAGGAACACAGATGCTTTGACACCCGAGGTCTTGGCATCTTATGTCCTTTAGCTCATAAAATCCAAATAAGAACAATCCTGTGTTTCTTTCCCTGTGATGGGATTCTCTTAGTGGAGAATGGATTTTTGACCTTCAGAGGGACATGGAGCAGGCAGAGGGGTTTCTTGAAAAGAACATTGGATTTGTGTGTGTGTGTGTGTTTGTGTGTGTGTGTGTGTGTGTGTGTGTGTGTGTGTGTGTGTGTGTGTGTTACTGGGGATTGAATCCAGGGCCTTGCACAAGCTAGACAAGCACTGTACCACTGAGGTATTTCTCCAGCCCTGGAAATGAATACTAGAGAGAGAAAAACACAAGAGGGGCCAGAGATGAAAGGTCCCTGGGCTGGAGCCGGACCTCCAACAGGTGTTGGCACAACGTCAGCATGCCCATCGATCGATCAATAGTCTATGCACAATCTTGGATGATTCCATAGTTCCTAGCATCCTGCTTTGGGATTCTTATCATCCCAGGGACTCAAAGCCACTTCTGGTTCCAAGTTTCTTTTCTTCCTGTGGACCATGTTACATGGTCTCACTGTGCTGGTAATCCAGTTATCCACATTTATGTTCCGACATACGGTAGGCCTGCACAGAGAAATTTAATTGGCTCTAGAAGCTCCAAGTTCTTCCAACATTCTGCTGGCTGCTTTACCTCATTGACGTGTCACTGACCTGCAGGTCATGACCAGCTGACATCATCTTGTTGGCCTCACTTTCCACGTCTTCCCTTCTCTTTCTCAGGAGCAAGAGCCCTGAGCCTGGGAAGGCAGTTTCTGCCCCCATCTGTTGTCTGGGCCACAGCTGGCCTCGGTCCTGGGGGAGAGGGAGTGTGCTCCCCTATCATCCAGCCCTCACCAAACTGGTATTACAAAGACTTCTTTCCTTCTACTGTTTGCCATTGGTGTAACAAAGACGGGTCTCCTGTCTGCTCATCAGAGACGGCCATGATAACGTTCACATTGTTCCTGGTGAGGAACTGAGTGGTTTGCCCAAGATCTGGTAGAGCCCTGACCCCAAGGTCAGAGCCAGGATTCCATCTGGGCACAGCAGATGCAGAAGGTCATGGCCAGGCTCGTGACCCTGAGTGTGTCCAGCTTCTGCCCTGAGTCTCAGTGCACTGATGTGTGGGCTCTGCTCTCAGAGCTCCTGCAAGGGTGCTGTCTCTTCCCCTTCCTTTTGGGGTTGATATTTTCTTATTTCCCTCCTCTTCGCCAGGGCGGTGAGGCCCCCACCCTACTTGAGTCCTGTTCCTCTAATGTCTCTTGTTCCTGCAAGGAGTGTGACTTTCTGCAAGCTCCACCCAGAGTCCATGTGATTATTGGAAGGCAGCTGACAGCCCCTTGGGTGTTTCCATAACATTTCACCTGGCTATTTTTGAAATGAGGTAAATTGCTCAGGACCAGCCTTGGGTTTCCAGGTCAGCAGAAGGCCTGTTGCAGTTTGCAGAGCTCTGCTTGGAGACAGGCCGGCTCAGATGGGCATCCCAACCAACCCCAGTACCCAGTGGTTCTGTACCTTTCAACACTATATGGACTTTTAAAAACTACTCTGAGAGCTGGGTGTGCTAGCGCATGGCTTTAATTCCAGCATTTGGGAGACAGAGGTAGGCAGATCTCTGTGAGATCGAGTTCAGCCTGCTTTACATAGTTCTAGGCCAGCTGGGGCTATAGGGGAGAAATAGAAATAGGGACGACCCTATTTCAAAAAACAAACGAACAAACAATAAAACCTGCTCTGAGCTTCTGTTTTCCTCGTTTGTAAAATGCAGGTCATAGAGTGGTCATGTCACAGAGCTCTGGGCAGCACTGAACTCACTGTGGCATCTCCTGTGCACAGTAGGTGCTGTTTTCCTGGCAGGAGAGGGTTAGGCACTGGACTCCTGTTGCCCATAATGGCCACTTTGCTCCAACCTTCATGCACAGCTCACAACTTCTCTTCTAGAACTTCATTATTCAGCCTTCCAAAAACACATAGGGAGGAACCTAAATACCAGTTTGCCCACAGATATAGGCTCAGTATGTATTAAAGAAATGGTACAGCCCACATTACCTGCCTCCCTGTGGCTCACTGAGAGCTGCTTTCAGGCCTCCTGCCTTTTAGGATCTTGCCTCCATGGAGGGAGTGCCTTTCAGAATGGCCTTATGGGGTTGACACACTGGCATGTCCCCAGCCTCCTGAAGGCCTTATCTCCCAGAACTCCATTTGCAGAGCAGAGCAGGGGGCACTGGGGTGGGAGCGCTTTACAAATCCTTTGACAGCCATCTCTGGAATGATGGGTGATTTTATCAGAGGATCATCCAGCAAGCATTCACTTTCTTCAACAAGGTATTTAACCTCAACACTAGCAGATTGTTACATAAAGATGACCACTCAGTTCCCACTGCTGGATGAATACTAGTCTGAGACTGAAGATAGAGCGCTAATGGGTCACAAGAGGGTGCTGAACAGCCCAGAGGGGCAACTTGCTCTCTGGAAGGAGTCCTGGAATTGAATGTTGGAGGGTGAACACTACACTACATGGGTAGGTTAAGAATGGGGCTGGGGAAAGGGTGGCCCAGGCTAAGAGGTAGGAACAGGGAGGATGCAGGCCTGGAGGCAGGTATGCCCTCACAGTCCACAAGAATGTATGCCAGAGTGCACCCAGGAGGAGAGGAAGCAGCCAGGATTTCACAACGGCAAACCCACAAGCTTCTCACGGAGGAGAGAGGAGACTGAGGACCTGGAGTAGGTCTGAGTGAAGGCTGGGTGCCACCTGTTCACTGTGCATCCATGTCCCCTGGATACTTGTTACCATGTGGGGTAGAGGTGGCTGTGGTGGTGCACGCCTGTAATCCCAGCACTCTGGAGGATCAAGAGTTCAAGGGCAACTTCGGCTACCTAGCTAATTGAGGGCCCATCTGGGCTCCGTGAGTCTCTATCCTAAACAACAAACAACACAATTGAAACAAAAATAAATAAATAAATAAATAAATAGAAAATGAAAAAATGGCATGTTGAGATCATATAGGTCTGGGAGGGTCTAGGAGTCTGCATTTCTGATGTTCTCCTTGGAAGACCCAGGCTGCTGGCCTTTTGACTTCAGACAGCTAGGATAGGTCAGTAGCAGATCGGACTTCAAGCCCTGAGTGTCTGCCCTTAGAGGTTTTCTGTTCCTGTCTCCCAGTGGAAGTCTTTAGCTTTAGTGAATCCCTGATGTTGCTGTTCTTTTAGTGTGCCTCGGACACTGGCTTGTTTTATCCTCCTCTCAACCCCATTGGGGGTAGCCATACCCCCATATTGCTGAATTCCCGCTAGGACAGGGCAAGGATTTCCTAGAGACAGACAAGACTGTATAGTCTCTGGGAATACAGTCTGGTGTGACTGTCCCCTTAACTTCACTGAGGAAGGATGCCACCCATCTACAACCTAGTCCCTAGGCGTATCCCATTATTTCAGAGCAGCTCAAGCTGGGCCCTCTACCTCGAGGCCTCACCTTCCTAGCTCTGACTTCAGGAGTCTGTGGGCCAACTTGGAGCACTCTGATAACTGGACCCCTTGAGTGTGGAAAGCATAATCCTAGGCCAGTCCCGAGTGCCTGGGCACAGGTATGCTGATCATGTGGGTCCTGCATGGCTGGGGGAAGGTAGCTGGGCACTCTTGGATATTGCCTGGTGCTGTTTCTCACACTGCATTCTTTATATTAAAGGCCCTAGTGAGGAGTCAGTTTCTTCTGGTACCCTCTAGGGAATGGAGAGTCAAGCATTTGTCACAGGAGTGGGTGCTGGGAAGCTCTGTGCTCGAGAGACCACAGCCCAGTAGGCACAATAGATAAAAGTACAGATTCTCTCTAATTCAGAGTGGCTAGACTGTGAACCTGGATAGGGATGACCAAGCCCATGGAAGTAGATAACATATAAAATGTATTTAAGCTATGTTGACAATGATCCCTTCACGAAACAATACTGATGGGGCCTGACATGGATCTGGGCTCAGAGCAGCTGTGATGATGACAGGACGGAAAGCTGGAAAGATCCCCTCAGTCACCTTTGTCCCTGTTATGCCTCTTCAGTGCCCATTATCTCTGCTTGTAGCCTTGTTTCTTTGTCTGGATGATGCCTCTTGCCACTGGTACCCACTCTGCTGGGGCAGGCCTCAGTACTGAGACATTAACACCTGATTCACCATAGCAATCTGTGACTGTTGATGGGCAAGAGATGGTATATAAACATCCTAGTTCCCTCCCTCCTCAGGGAAGACAGCCCAGAGGCATTTGCCCGGCACTGGGTTTGGCTTTGCAAATCATTCTTTCTACTGTCTGTCTTCCCTTCCTGGTCCCACGTCCCCCTTACCTGATTCTCTTCACCTACTACTGGCACTCAACTGCTGGCCCCAGAGTTGGCATCTGAGAGAACCTAAATGAAGACCATGGAGAAGGAGGGTCCATGTCTTAGAAAGGGACCAAGCAGGGAGGTGTTGGAGCAGGTGGCATGGAGCCCTTTATGCTGCATTGTAGGCAGGGTGAGGGTTGTCCAGATGGCCTCCTCCTAGAGGAACTCAGGAAGAACCACCTGGTGGGATGAAGGGACCTGCTCCCTTTTGTTCCTGAGCTTGCTCACCCAGCTCCTTTGGGATATGTATAGTCCTCTAGACCTTTTGAGAGCCTTCTCCCAGGATCCCCTGGAACCAATCTGATCCAATTCCATCAGAGTGGAAGGTCAGAGCTGAGGAACTTGGGGACAATGGCAGATGACAGAGTTTCCCAGAGCATAGTCTTTGGAACATCCATCCTGGGATGTGCCCCGCAGAGCAGGGCTCCTGGTCACAGGAGTTTGCCATAGCTGTAATTACATTTCACTCTTGGAGACGCCCAGTGCACATAAAAGGCCTGAGAAGTCCCGAGTCAGACTCCTTTTCACTCATCCAGAATTAACCAGCATTTCCCAGGGTCATTTGTCCACCAAACCTTCTATCTCACAGCTCTTAATAACTGCACAGACCTAGGTTCTGCAGAGCATGCTGTGGGACTTGCTGATGGAAGGATGAGAGAATGTGTCTAGGAGTCATGGAAGATTCTGGAAGGCTGAAGCCTACCTCCCAATGTAATTCTTCTGCTGTTTATGAGATCTGTGGGACCAGAGCCATGGTATTACAGAGTCAGAAGACCAGTGTTGGGAGAAGGTAGTAACCAGAATTGGCTCAGAGCCTTTTTCTGCTACACGCAGGATGTCAGATAAATTACACTGAGCATCATAGACTGTTGTAACATGGGAAGTAAAAGAAGCCAACATGGGGCTATAATTCAGACCATCAGGCCAGTGAGATGAACAGAAAAGAGTATCTCTCACTGTGACCAAAACCTGGAGTGCTGTGGGTAGAAAGGGGGGAGGGGGAGAGATCTTCCTTTCACTTGTAGCCATACCACCCATGACTAGATGTCACCCCTGGCTGTCTAGTGCTTAGGCTTTCTCTCCTGCAGCTCCTCTCCCCTCTTCCCCTCCTTCTGTCTCACTCGTGGATCCACCACATAGAGTATGCAGGTAACTTACCTGAGCCACAGGGCAGTCTATGACCATACCACCTTGACAGTGCCCAATTTCATCTGATCTTGGAAACTAAGCAGGGTCAGGCCTGGTTAGAACTGGGCTGGGAGACCTATCCATAGTGCAGTTCAAGTTGAAAAATCTTGACAGGAACATGAGTTTATGTTTCTGGGTCCTGGTCAATGAGGCTTCCAGAGGGTGATTTTGCAGGAAAACAAGACAAAAGCATTGGTCCATGGCCATAAGCCTTCAGGATATCATGACTAGGGAGACTGGGTTCCAAGGCCATAGATACATCAACCATTATTTCTTAAATTATTTTTAATTTTATCAGAGTAATCCTTGACAGAGTTAAAACCTCTAGTACTAGCTATAATGAAATAAAGTAATTTTCTGATTCATCATCATTTCCTTGCCATGACTCCCATCATGTTGTATTTTTACCATATTTCTTTGAATACTCCCACATCCCTGTTTCCTTGTGTGCCAGCATTAGACATGGCATACTGGTTTCCTATTGAGGTAGAGGAAAGCTTTTTGTGTATAGTCCCTTCCCCACTGGCCCCCTCTCATAGCCAGCCCCCCCCCACTGGAGTTCATACATTCTATCATTTGTGTTAAGGCCTATCATGTCAAGTTAGTGTCCCCAGACATCCCTCAGTGCACTCCACTCAGATGTCCTCAGTTCATCCACTGAGGTCTAATCAGCCTTTAAGAGTCCCTGCCTTTAAGAAAATCAGCTCTTCCTCACCCAGCAGTAATTAGCTGCCAATAGTTCTTTGGCTAAGATTGAGGTCTGCTGTCCATTTCCAGTTCTGTGCTGGGTTTTTGTCTTCTCAAGTTTGCATGGGGCTTGTGCATGCTGACACCATTGCTGAGACTGGAGGACTCTGTTTCCATATGGTCATGCACTTCCTCCCTGGCTCTTACAATCTTTCTGCCCTTTCTTTTGTAGTGGTCCCTGGTCCCTGGGTGGGTGGAAGTTAACACAGGAGTCCTCTCCAAGGACCCACACTCTGCAGACTCTTATGCTTTAGCCATTTGTGACCTTTTGTGTTCCTGACCCTCTGTTGCATGCGGGAGCTTCACTGATGAGAACCAAGAGATAGTGCTCACTTTACCCCTTGTCCTGTGTTCCATGAGGAAGGCTGAGCTTTCTTGTACTCTACCTCCCCGAACACATCCTTCCTGTCTCCTAGTCCTCACACTCTAGATTAAACTAATGTCAAGTATTTGCATGATGTACTGTGAACACATTGTTCACTGTAATGGAGATATCAAACTCCCATGCTATCAAACTTTAGTTCCTCCTAGTTGGATCAGGGTCCATTTGAGAAAACAATCGGGCTTCGAAGCAGAGTTATAGATTTTTAAAAATAATTTTAAATTTCATTTATTATTTTTATTTTATGTGTGTACATGTATGGCCTGCATGTAGGTAAGTGCACCCGTGTTGTACAATGCCTATGGATGTCAGAAGAGGCTGTCGGATCCCCTGGGACTGGAGTTAGGGATAGTGGTGTTGGGATTTGAACCCAGGTCTTCTGCAAGAACAACCAGTATTCTTAACTGCTGAGCCATCTCTCCAGCCCCAGAAGGTATAGATTTAAGGAATTGGTTGAACAGTAATGGAAGAGCAAGAAACCCAAACAAAGGAAGTTGAGACACTCAGAAATTAGCAGCAGTACCATGCCTAAGGCTGGGCAGCCAAGGCAAGGGCTTTTTTTTTTTTCCAGAGTCCATGAGATGGGGCCATTCAACAGAAGGTGGAACTATAGTAGGTCTTTCTAGAAGGAGTGCTAAGTAGCCACAGGTGTGAGAGATACAACAGACAGCAAGTGTGCAAGGGGGATAGGGGCCATAGCTATCTCCTCTCGTTCACTGTCTCCCTCAGATACCCTCCACTGATTAAATGCAGTTGAAATGGAAGGCACCCTCTGAGCCCTGAGGCTACAGGAACCAGCCCTGACACCTCCCCCTCCTGTGACTCACACAGGTTGGAGCAGAGCAGGGGATGGACCAACAGGCAAACCTCTAGCTGCACTAATATTTGTTCTTTTTATATAAAAAAGGTTAAGTAAGCATTTAGCCCGTGTGGTTTTTCTATGTGCTCCATCAAATCTGCTTTATAACTTTGATATTGCTTTCCAAATGTTAGGATGTATCATCTAATCCATCAGCTTCTGTGTGCCTCCCAGAGCACTTGATCCCTCTCTGCAGGGCTGGCTGCTCACAGCCTACTGCTGCTGCCATCTGAGGCTTGGGATGCCTTTATCTCGGAAGTCTCCTTGTCCTGGCTCCTGGGCTCAATCCCTGCCTCTAACCCCCTGTTTTCTTTCTTGATGTACTCCTTTCAGAAGGAGCATGTCTCTCAGGAGTTTCCCAAGAACGAGGCCATGGGAAATACATATTTGTGTCTCTGCATGTCTGAAGATATCTTTATTCCCCCCTCATAATTGATTGACAGGTGAGCTGCCTATAGAACGCTGAGTTGAAAATGAATTTTCCCTAGAATTGTGAAGGTGCTGGTTTACTGCCTTCTGGCTCCCAGGACTGCTTTTATGATGCAGTTTTTTGCTTCTTTATATATGACCTGGTTTTTGTTTTTTTTTTGGGGGGGGGGGTTCTTCTTTGAGAGCTTTTAGGATCTTCTTTATATCCTCAAATTATCTTGGCAAAACTAGACAAACAACCCCAAATATAGATTTGCTTTGCCTAGAGCACAAGCCATTCCTTCCAGAGTCAGGTAGTGAAGGCCTAACCAGATGGAAGCTTTTGAATCTTAGGCAGTGCACAATGCACAATGTTCCAAAAGCATCTGATTTTCTTTTTCAGTTTTTTGAGACAGGGTCTCCCTGAAGCCACAGCTGGCCTGGAACTCACTATGTAGACCAGGATGGCCTGGATCTCACAGAGACCTGCCTGCCTCTGCCTCCTAAATGCTGGGATTAAAGGTGTGTGTCACCACTCTCAGTCCCCAAAAGGATCCATTCTTAAGACTGTAGGATTTTCTAGTGGAACGGGGTTTCTCACCCCACTGCTCTGACTGGCTATATCTGGTACTTTGAATTAACAAGACTTCTGGGTGCCCTAACAGAAGCATCTTTATCTGGAATGCCACCATCCTGTTAAATGTGTTCAAAAGGAGGGAGTCCCCTCTGCTACAGGGTAAAAATTCAGATAGGGCTATGGCTTTGTTTTTCATTAATTACAAGATTAAGTCACAGGATTGATGCAAACCAAGACAAAGCCTCCATTTGGGCTAGGGAGATAGCTCAGTCAGTTAAGTGCTTACTGTGCAAGCATGAGGACCTGAGTTTGATCTGCTGGACCCACGTAAAAATGAATGTGGTAACATGTGCTTGTAATCCCAGTGAGGGGAGGCAGAGGCAGGAGAATCCTTAGGGCTCACTGACCAGCCAGCTGGCCTGCTTGGCAAGTTCCAGGCTAGTGAAAGACCTTGCCTCAAAAAAGAAGATCAGGGCTGGTGAAATGGTTCAGTGTGTAAAGCATTACCACCAAGCTTACCAACCTGAGTTTATCCCTGGGACCCACATGGTGGAAGGAGAGAACTAACTCCCACAGGTTGTCCTCTGACCTCCACATCATGCATGCATGTGCCCACACATATGAACACAATGAATAAAAAAATGCAATAAAAATCCCAAGATAAATGGTTTCTGAGGAATGACACCTGAGGGAAACCTTGTTGGCCTCCATATACACACTCATATCTATATATGCATGCACACTTCCATACATGTGCATCTATATGCATGTGGACATGCACATACATACACAACGGGGGAACAAAGGAAAAAGGGCAGGGCAGGGCCAAGCAGAATCTCCTGCTCTAGTCCTGTGAGTTCTCTGGAGATGCCCTCCAGTGCTAGGTTACTTCTTGGCCCTGTGGTGGCACTCCACAGAAATTCATCAAGGCATCCCTTGCCCTGGCAGGCTGCCATCTTGGGCAGAATAATTCTTAAAGCATTCCCCCAAGGGGTTCTAGGCTTGGCCAGTTTGTTCCTACCATGGGCGTGGGGCTTTAGGGGCTCTGCCCTCTTAGCTATACATCAAGCACAGCCACCTGTGTCCCTCAACCTCAGGGAACACAAGTTTTCCAGATGGTTCCATTGAAGCCTCTTACTAAGCTCAGAGTGGTGCTAGATCTTCCAAAGGAAGAATCCTCTTCCAAAGTCCTTTCCTTAATCTTGAACAACTCAGTGTTTAATTCCCTTGGTGAAGTGAATGGAAAATCATTTTCCCATCACCTGCTTTGAAGTTTCATGTCCTGGTTGCCTAAAACACTCACGTGGTCATCTAGTATCCAGTGCGTGCTAGAGCCTTGGGGAAGATGCCCAGCTGAGCTTTTTCCTTGTCTGGGCATCTCGGAGTCTGTTTCCCGTGTGTCCATCACATCACAACTAAGCTGCCATGAAATAGTTATCTGAAGTATCAAACTGCTTCTGAGACACAGCCCCTGCCAAGAGACAGTGGGGGCTGAAAGCCGATTCCTTCAGAAAGGAGTTTCCCAAGAAAAGGACATTCCAATTAGAGGGCTGATGCTGCAGCCTGTCACCAAGCTGTCGATACAGAGCCAGAGTCCTGGGAGATGTTTTATGAGCCAATAAAGGAGGCACCTCCAGATTGGGGGAAACACATTTATTTGCTTATTTATTGCCTTTAATTTTATAGGCTACAGGAGAGCTTGCTCCCTTCTGAATGTGTCCAATTAGCTCTGTGCACCCAAGGGAATTTGTACTCCAGGACTGACTATTCCAAAGAAGAAAACAGAACAGAGCTCTATTTCTGTGTGTATATCTGAGTGCGCGCGCACCCAAGGGAATTTGTACTCCAGGACTGACTATTCCAAAGAAGAAAACAGGAGAACAGAGCTCTATTTCTGTGTGTATATCTGAGTGCGCATGTGTGTGTGTGTGTGTGTGTGTGTGTATCTATGTGTCTATGTGTCTGTGTGCGTGTGATCTGAATCAATCTAGAATGTAGTAAGTCCATTGTTATAAAGGCAAGAGCCTGGAATCCCAGGAAGCTGTAAGCCTGAGTCGATTCTCTGTGCTTTTATTAATGTTGGGATGTCCCCCAATCCCATTGCTGCTCCTGAGAACCTGGATACTGAGCTAGAGTTAACTGTTTTGGAGCAAGACTGGATGAATTGATTTCTGGACACAATGTGCCTGGCTGACACCATATAGGGAAAATTGAATTTTTAACTGATGTGTGGGGTGCTCCCAGCTTCCCAGGGATGAGAAGGGAAGGCTGATGGGAGAAGGTCCTGCTCATGCTTGCTGTGTCCAGATTTCTGATGGCAGGAAGGAGCCTTCTCATCACCTGTCAGGAAGGGAATGCTTGGGCTTGGAAATAAAGAGATAGGTCATGAAAATCATGATCCTCCCAACTCTGCTCTTGAACTTGGTACCTCTGCAGACATTGTTGGGACTGAGGAATTTGGAATTCCGTAGAGACAAATGTAGATTGTGGTTATAGTATTCTAGAAGGCCCTGGAAGAAGGGCTACTGAGGCTGGAGAAATTGAGCTAGCCCTTTCCTATTTATTTATTTATTTATTATTTATTTATTTATTTATTTATTTATTTATTTATTTATTTATCTAGGATTGAACCCAGGCCCTTGCACATGCTAGATAAGTGCTCCTAACACTGAGCATTGAGCCACACCTCAAGTCCATTTTCCTGGTTCATTAGCCCTTCCCTTCCTTCCTTCTTTCCTCCCTCCTCCTCCTCCCCCTCTTCCTCCTTTTCTTTCTTCTCCTCTTTTTCTTCTTCCTCCTCTTCCTCTTCCTCCAGTCTTTCTCTCTTTCAAGACAGAGGCTCATATAGTCCAGGCTAGTTATATGTTACCTTGGACTTCTGGTCCTCCTGCACCTTCCAGAGGCTGGATTGCAGACATGTACCACCAGGCTGAGGATCAACTCAGGGCTTCTACATGCGAGGCAAGCACTCTACCAACTGAGATACATCCCTAGCCCCCAGTATTTTCTTTTGAGACAGGATCTCATTGACCAGACAAGCTTCAATCTCACATCATAGAGGAGGATGACCCTGATTACTAATCCTCCTGTTTCTACCTCCCAAATGCTGGCATTATAGGCACGTGCCACCACACCCAATGATTTTTTTTCAGTGTTCTAATGTCGTCTTACCTGAAGCTGGACATTTTCTGAAGATGCACACATAAATTCTGGGCAGGTGCACTGTCCACATAACTTCTCTTGGGGCTGGCTGACAAGTAACAGCATCTAGCAGCCTTGGGTCAGGCTTCAAAGATTTTGTTTTAAACTATGCTTTTAGATTTCAAAAGTCATTATAACCAAAAGGAACAAAACTTGATTTGGGGTCTCTGGAGCCACAGCTCTACACTCTGAGTATGTCAGGAGGCCTGCTCTTGGCACCTCATCCTGCTGTTTTAATGAGATTAATGATTGTTTCTCCACTGAGCACCTGCCTGTGATGTTCGTAAAAAAAATGAAATAAATGGCTCATGTGGAGATCGAGAAGGATCCCACCATGCAAAGTGCATGTTAACAGGCTGTAGAAATATGATAATTATCAGCTACTTAAGATACAGTGACTGCGGCATGATAATAAGATGTATTATGCAGGTGGAAGGCACAAGAGTCACAGCAGAATTAGAAGAAAAAGACAAAAAAGGAGACCTGTGTGCTTAATCTTTTTCTTGTAGTAAAATGGAAACGGGAGAACTTCAAAATTTACATGTTGAAGTGTGCATGGTGTCCAGCCCTCCCTCTCTGCTTGTTTGTGGCAGGATTGCCTATCTTTCCTAGGAGGTGCTCACTGTGTGCTTAGCACTGTGTGTGGTGCCAGGATCACTGTTTTGCTTAGTTGGCTGTCCAGTTTTGCATCTAGACCCAGTGCTGAGGGAAGGCAGACAGAGCACTTTGTGCAGTTCTAGAGTAGATACTTTGTCTCATTCCCCTATGCGTCATCTATGTCTGTCCATCAATCATCTGTCTTCTCTCTCTCTCTCTCTCTCTCTCTCTCTCT
>NW_008355789.1:3641439-3649840 GCF_000622305.1 Nannospalax galili | reverse complement strand
ATACCTCTCCTCTATCTAGTATCTGTCATCTGCCTACCATCTTTCTATCATCTATCAACTATGCATTATCTATCTATTGTCTATATATCTGATCTATCATCCTATGTATCATCTTTCTATCTTTCCTTCTGTTGATCTATCATCTATCTGTATATATCTTATCTATCATCTGTCTATCTGTGATTATCTATTCATCCATCCACATGTCATATCATTTGGGTGCATTTGTTGCCCCCAAAGCCTTGCTTCGGCCCACAAGACCTTCTTCAGTTCTAAAACCTTGTTGACATAGCAAAGAATAAATCCTTGGGCTTCACAAGGATTTACTTAATGTTTGTTGAATGAATGAATTCACCTTTATTTAACTTTAAAGTCTGGTGTTTCTACTTCTAAAAGGTATCTTAAATTCAGTTATCTCTTTCCTTTTCCAAATCCTCCTAGCCTCATCTAAGCCACATCTTTCGTGGGTGGCTCAATAGCTCCTAGCGGGCCACCTGATATCAAGCATCTACCACAATCAACTTTTCAGTATGTTAATCAGGTCCTAATGCTCCTTAGTTTAAAGCCTTTCCAGGTTTTCCCATAGCCATCTTTTAAGATCCCCACTCCTCACCAAGGCTCAGGGCCCTGTCTCACTTCTCTACCTCCTGCTCAACTCTCCTCACCACACCCAGCCACACCCACTGGTACCATTCTAGTTCTTTGATCACCGCATTCCTTCTGGCCATGAAGATTTTCCTCTTCACCATCTCCTTTGTCTTGTGGTTGATCCCCTCTCATCTTTTAGATACCAGTTCAAATGTGACCTAGACAGCACCTTCCCTTACGTAGGTCCTCTGCCCTGTGTCACAGTCGGTAATGCTCTGAGTTCCCGGTTTATATTACTGAATGCCTGTCTCTTTCAACAGAAGGCAAAGACTTGCCTTCTGTGCCCCCATTGGAGGCTGAGCACATAGCCAGGGCCTTTGCAGGTGTTAGATGCTCAGTTAACATGACAACAAGTTTGCTGCTTTTTCTCTTGAGTTGTAGATACATTTTCATTTTGCAAAATGACAGTCCCGCACTGCTGTCTCTGGTGGCTTCCTTTGGAGAGAGAGTGCTCAGGATGCAGCAAGTGAGGCACACTTACTTTACCCAGCAAGTCTGGCCTACCTTCTGGCCTGCAGTGAACAGCCCGAATATATACAGCAGTCATCAGATCTCCCATCTCTTATGAATAACTCAGACACCTTTATGTTGAAATGCAGATTCTCCATTGAAAGGCAAATCTTCCTCTTCAAGCATTTGAATAAGCCAGGGTTTGTATTTATAAAAATAAGTTATATGACAGAGTCGCATCTGGGCCCAGAGCACTTTTATTTGATTGCTGAATGAATACATTTTCATTCACCCAAAGCTTTTGCCTCTGCATATTTTACACTGAGGTCGTCAAATAAGTGACAATAGCCCTATTGAGTTCAATTTAATTTTATTCAATATAATAATGTTCTGTTTTGTTCTGTGGCTTTTCTGGGCCTGTGGGTACTGTGGATGGCTTGCAAGCATCTTGCTAGGCATGAGATGGGTTGGTGGGGCAGCAGGTTTGTACAGACACAGTGCACAAAATAGAATAGGGCAACATGGGGGATGGATGGTACCTCTGCTCCTCCCCCTCCAATCTCTGTGTGTGAGTGTGCATGTGAGTGGAGGTTGGTAAAGTTTGCCCTTAGGTGCCTTCCTTAATCCCTCTCTACCTTTGTGTTTTGAGACAAAGTCTCTCACTGAACTTGAAATTCATTGCTTTGGCCAGGCTGGCTGGCCAGGGAATTGCAGGGATCCACCTCTCCATGACCACCCAGTGCTGAGAATTAAAGGTTCACGGCCGCATCCTGCTTTTTATGTGGGCCCTGGGGGACTGAACTCAGATCCTTGTGTCTACATGGCAAGCACTTTGCTAAGCTAGCTCCCTGTCTATCACTCATCCACTCTGCACATTCGGGGGCACAGCAAAGGCTTGTGCTGTCACGTGTCATTGCCTTTCTCCCTGCGGCATTAATCTCCATCGTCATTTGCACCATCCAGAAATAACTGTGATCAGTTCAGTGCCTCCTCTGCCACCCTTCCCTCTGAATATCCCTGTCTTGATTTAACTTCAGTTTGATTTACTAGAGGGGCCAGAAAAGAGCAGTTTGAAGAAATATATCAGGCCAGGGAGAAGAAGTGAAAAAAGCCTGCCCTTGATGCTCTCTTCTCCGCATGCGACCACCCTATCCTTTAAGTCCCAGGCCTGCCCTGAGCCAGGGAGTCTAACAGCCCAGAATTGGGACCAGACAGACCCTGGCCATTCCTCCCTCTGCCCCAGCCAGGCACTGCAGCACAGTGGGAAACATGGTCGGCATCCAATGCCAAATAGCCTGGCTTCCCATCAGAATTGTTGCCATCAGCGGCTCCTCCTGGGAGACAGATCACCCATTCTTCCCTGGCCGTGTACTCCAAAGAGCCTTACTTATCTCACAAGCAAGTCCAGAATAAAGTACACTCTAGGACCATCTCTTCACTAGGCCCTCTATGGCCCTAACAGCTCTGCTACTAATGCGGAGGGCCCAGATATGGAGCTGCTTTGTCAACAGACCTCTAGTTGTGGCCAGAGCAGGTAAGGCGCTGAAGAAACCAATGGGCTCACTGTTTGGAAAGCATAATGAGTGATATACTCCAGAGTTGGGGTCCTGCCTGCCTTATTTTCCTGCTGGGCACCCATACATGAGATATTTAACCTCTCCAACCCCAGTTCCCTTGCTTATATGTGATAGATTTAAATGCCCCCCCAAAGGGTTTATGTGGGAAACTTGGACGCCAGCACAGCAGGATTGAGAGGGCACCTGTTGGAGGTGGTTGGGTCTTAAAAGCTCTGCCCTTTTCATCAGTGGGTGAATCCATTCATTGATTGATGAGTTACAGAGGAAGTGGGTCAGTTATCCCGAGTGATTCTATTATAAAAGCCACTTGGATGACAGATGTGGTGGTACATGCCTTTAATCCCAGCCCTCAGGAAGCAGAGGCTGGCAGATCTCTGTGAGATCAAGGCAAGCTTAGTCTACATAGTAAGTTCTAGGTGGGCTGGGACTAGGAAGACCCTTGAAAAAAAAAAAAAAAAAAAGGACACTTAAAATACAAAACAAAACAAAAGCCATTTAGACCATCTCCCATGACCTTCTTCCCCATGTGCTGCCTCAGGACACTACAGAGAGTCCTTCCCTTCAGGAAGCCTGGCCGCACGCCAGCATCAGGCTCTTGAAACAAATTGGGGGCCCAGCAGACAAAGGAAAGTGTTCAAGAATGCTACTGCATTCATTTCTTAGGGCTCTCTACTGAGCCCTGAGATGGATTTCTCTTGGGGCAACAAAAATGAAGGCAGCAGGTGGGCTTCCCTCTGGAGCATCCTTTATGTCCTTGTAGGCTGCCTCAGCCGAGTTGTCAGATGAACTGTGAATGACCTTGCATCCCCTTGGTCTATAGGACAGGGTCCCCAGCTGCTATAAGGGAAGGAAACTGACTATTGTAAGAGCTGCTTGCTCTCAGGGTAGCTACACTGCAGGGCATATAGGCTGGATAGGCCTCTCCTTCACCAAGCTGAAGGCCAAGGGGCCCACAGATGTGCTGGCCGGAACATGGTGCTTAATACACCTCACCTTAACGCTTTGTGGCAGACAGGACAGGGATAATTATCATGTTTTTTTCACAGAGGATGAGCCTAACCAAGACTTTGATGTGTGTACAAATGTGGTCAAGCTGTAGAGGAGGGGCTCAGGGCTGGGAATGGGACTGCTCAGTAGTCTTTCTGTACACTGGGCCACCAGTGTGCTACAGAGAAACAAGTCTCTTAACACTGATGACTGCCTCCTCATGGTGATGGGATGCTTACTGCGACTCAGGCAGTGCTAAGCATGTCACAGGAAATAACTCAGTTTCCCCAACTTTTATGAGGTAGACATTCTACTCATCCTCCTTCAACCTCTGAGGTAAACCAAGACCCCATTTAGGAACATGCTTGAAGTTACACAGCTATGAATGGCAGGCTGCCAGTTCAACCCTGGTTTACTAAACACTGAGCCCACCCTCTGAACCTCTTTGCTGGATCCTTTCATAAAGTAGACTCTGGTAACTGACTGATGTTTGGTGGCACCAGGGCTCTTGAAGAGCTCGTGTGGCCTGGCGTCTTAAGTGTCCATGGACATCTCTGGCCTAGAGGAGCGTGCTGTCTGTCACCTGGTGACCTGTCTGTCGGAGTTTTCTCTGGGCTCCCTAGGAAAAGCCTGAGCCACTGAGAAAGGACTGGCCTTTAGACTCATACTGTGAAGCTTGCCTGCTGCTGTGAGGCATCTGAATCACTTGTAATGAGGGCCAGGCTGTCAGAGCTGTCCCTGGCCTTTCATCTCCTCCCTCTGTGATGTCCCTTCAGAGTCTGGGATGGTGTGGCTCAGGGCCTACGTTAGCTTTGCACTGTCTGAAACCTTTACAGAGGCAAGAAAACAGCTTCACTTCTTTTGTGTTTATAGCAATGCAGACAGCTTTTCTTGGCTACCACAGCCCCCAAAATAATATCTCCAGACTTAGCTTCTTCACAGTGGTATGGCTGCAGAGGGCTGTGTTCTGCTGACCTCTCCTCGTCAGGCAGCAACAGTTCCTTCTCTGGTAACAAACATACTTATTGCCTTGTCTATGTTGCATGGGAAGGTGATGGCTCTGGACTTTGAGAGACTGTTTAACTTGCCTCTCTATTCCTCCTGCGGTGATCTGTGTCACCTCCCCCAACCCCAACAACCTACAGAATCTTCCACACCCTGTTGGGAATGACTACCCACTGAGCCAGGTATTCTGGCTTGAAGGGGTGACCTACTGGGAATTCTGGGATGCTGCTTTCAAAAGCTCTTGGTCCTGAGAATCTTCTCTACAGGAAACTCAGTAATGTAGAGAGCTCTGTGAAGAGCCCCTAAGGTCCTCTGTCCCTCAACCTGACTAGGCTTTTCCTCCCCTGAGAAACTTCCTCCCTGCAGCCTTACAGGAAGCTGACATTGTAGCAGAGCCGAAAAGAGGCTTGAAAAAAAGAAAAAAAGAAATGTGTTTCTCCAAGTGTGTCCTATAGAATACTCATCAGAAATACGTGAGAGAAAAAGCTCAGAATCTCAAAACTTGGCTGTTTGTAAGAAGTATAAGACGGGGCTGGAAAGATCATTCAGTGGTTAAGAGCACTGGCTGCTCTTGCAGAAGGTCGGAGTTTGATTCCCAGCACCCACATGGTGGCTAACAACAGGATTCAACGCCCTCTTCTGACATCTGTGGGCATTACACGATATAGGCGTACTTATATACATGCAGGCAGTTCACTCACACATATAAAATAAAGATAATAAATAAAGTATTTAAAAAAAATAAATGTAAGGCAGGAAGGAGGAAGGCACTGGGCAGCTGGGGCTGGGGACCAGGATAGCCCAGGAACTGCACAGCCTCCACCTTTGGCACCTAAGTATGCGTAAGAGCCCTTCCTGATTCACCTTGGGGAAGAGGGGATGCCTGGGATGCTCAGGGGGAGAAGATAAGCTGTGATGATGCTCAGGTAAAGAAAACAGACCTTACAGTCATAAGTTATTAAACTTCCAAAGGCTGTTGGAAAGAAGGTAATGTAACATATTACTCAGCTGAAAGAAGGCAGGGTGTTTTTCCAGAATAACATTTATGATACCTCAGGAGATTATGATGTTGGATCAGGTGGTGCAGTAGCATTAGGGTTGCTTTGCTGATGGAGATTTGAATTGCTGCCAGTGGATGAGAGTCCTGCTGATTAGAAACAAGCTACGTCTGTCTCATTCCACGGTGCTGATCAGCCTGCAGGGATGGAAGGTCCACATTTTTAATGGACTTGTAAGGTGGATTCCGAGACACACACTAGAGCTGGAAACTATTGCCTTCTGGGCAGTGGTTCTAAATCTTTGCTGTACATTAGAGTTCCCTGGGGAGGTAAATAAGCCAAAAGGCAGCAAAAATGCTCAGTTATGCCTCCAGAGTTGAATGTGTCCTGGGGTGGGCCTGGAGTGGTCAGAGGTAGAGGTGGGCATTAGTGGGTTTGGTTGTTTTTCCCTCGTTGGGTCTAAGATGAAGCCAGGCAGATGGAGAGCCTGGGTTCAGTTGTGGCTCAGGGATGATGCCTTCTGTGTCCTACATGCACAGGGAAGAGAGAGAGAGAGAGAGAGAGAGAGAGAGAGAGAGAGAGAGAGAGAATGCTGGGTTTTTAAGAGAGAGTGCACGCTGGGTTTTTAAGACTGATCCTGGGCTCAATCTACCCACAAGATGGTTCCCTTCACTGTCTGGGTCTGGCTGTCACACTGGCATGGTGACTTCTATTATGTCCAGAGAATCTTTCTAGGAGGTAGAAAATCCTCAGTGGCATTGTGTCTGGGTATGGAAGGGCTCTGTGAAAGAGCAGGTTTGACAGCTGTGGGCAGAAGCCAGGATTTGGGAGGAGCTCTGCTCGTGGGATGCTGAATGACATAAGCAAGGGTAGCAGTTGCTACAGGGCTGCAAGCCTTGACTGTCGACATGGATGTCTGCTTGTCAGTGAGGACCAGCATAGCCCTCCCTCTGCCCTGGCCCACACAGCATGTATGCTAGCACGCACACAGAGATGCTTGTCCCCTGCTGACAAGGGCCCCCTGCTTCCTGGACCCACTGGGAAGATGCCCTCCTGTAAACACATTGTTCAGAGATGATCAATTTATTCCTCATCTTCTATTAATCAAAGGCACATATATCTGTAAAGGAGGGCTTCTGATATCCAGCAGATAAGATGATTTTCCACCCCAAATCTTCTAGAAACCTCACCCAAAGCCCAGAAACTGGGCCTTTCCCATTGCTCTGTGCCTGTCTTTATGGTGAGACTTTTCCGAAAGGCCCCTAGGTATACCTACCCAGAGCTTACCTCCCATCTTGCCTGACCCCCACTTTGCTTCTTGGTATTACTTTCACAAGTCCCTACTACATTCCAGACGTATATGGTGATTTTGTTCTCTCCCCTGGTAAGCAGGACCAACAGCCTACTAGACTCTTTCCTTAAAGGAGTTCTACAAAACCTTATCTGTAACAAACTAGTTAAAATCCCTCTCATAAAGGGCAAAGAGGGTCTTCAGACTCTTCTCTTGCAGGGCCTAGCTGAAAAATCACTCCCCAAGCTCAGTACAGTGCTATATACCAGCTGGGCCCTCCAGTTATGGTCACAGGAGTGTGAGGAAGCTGGTCACATTGTACCTGTAGCTTGGAAAGATTGCTGGTGGGCAACTCTCTTTTTTTGATTCAGTCTGGACCCCAGCCTGTTGAATAGTGCTGTCCACATTCAGCATGATCTTTCTCCCTGTCCTGTTTTCATTTCTGTTGCTGTCATAAAATACCTCGACACCAACATAAAACAACTTAGAGAGAAAGGGTTTATTTTATTTTATAATTCCAGGTTACAGTTCATTATAGTAAGGAGTCAGGGTAGCAGGAACTTAAAACTGGTCACATCCCATCCACAATCAAGAACAGAGAGAAATGAATGATGTATGTACTACTCAGCTCACCTTCTCCATTCTTACACAATCCAGGACCACAACCCAGGGAATGGTACCACCCATAGTGGGCTGGGTCTTCCCATGTCAATTAATGTAATCAAGACAATCCCCCACAGACATGCCCACAGGCCAACCCAATGTAGACAACCCCTCACTGAGACTCTCTTCCCAGGAAATTCTAGATTTTCTCAAGTTGACAATTAAAATCATGATCCCTATAGTGCCACAGTTAAGCTTCTCTGGAAATAGCCTCACAGACACAGCCAGAGGTGTGTCCCCTCAGAGATTCTAAATCCAGTCAAAGTTAATTATGAAGATTAACCATTGTATACAGCAAATCTAAAGATTCTGTAAACTGTTGTATTCCATGGGTCTTTGCATGCGCATGTCAGGGTGTAATGAGTGTAATACAAGAAGTAAATTGCTTATTGTGTGCGGGGGGTTTGAACCAGCAACCCCTGTGCACTGATGATTGGGGATGAGTAAGCACGCCGTTTGCCAGCCCATGCCGCCCCCAGTACTGGGAACACTCAGGCTCAATGGGAACCTAGTCAAGGAGGGACTCATTTATTGGAGGTGTTACAGAGCTTATAAAGGCATCTGGAAACCCCCCTCCTCCCTGAGGGTGTATCTTAAGGATGGTCACACACTGATAATGCACTCCTCAGCAGTGTGGCAGTATCCTTCAGACTTTTAAAACAAGTCAGGCTGCGCCCCAGTAACTTCCTCTCGGACCTCTGCAAGGTGGGGCCTTTAGGTCCCCACACTCCAAGAGGTGGGTCCAAGCAGAAGGTCTTTAAGTCAATGAAGGGTTCGACTCT
>NW_008355789.1:3611137-3640945 GCF_000622305.1 Nannospalax galili | reverse complement strand
AGGCAGCAATGAAGCCAAGGAACTGAGTCCTTTACCTCAGATGGATATAAATAAAGAGAGGAATTTTGTCTCATGAACTATTGTCCATGGACCGTCATGCTAGTCAGTCGGATCCTGGCCTACCCACTTAAGGTTTTTCGCAGGCACCCATGTGGGGTTTGAATCTCCTGTATGGTAGACACAGCCAAAACCTCAACCCATGGTTAGCAATGGATCTGGGCCTCTCCACTGCCCTGTAATGGGGTCCTTCCATCTTACCCGTACCTCAGGTCTCTGCTCCTGTCGTCCCCAATGCTTCTGAAACCAGGATTCAAACTGATTTTTTTTTTGAAAATTAAGAACATTAATAGTGAATAAGGCCATACCCAACTGTTGGTGGGGGCTTATTCCCCCTGTTTGTTTTTGTAATTGAATTTTTAGGTTTTGATGGTTGTGTTTTACAATGGCTTGACCTTGGGGATTGTAGGGAATTCCTGTATTGTGTTGGATTCCCCAAAGTGAAAAGAAATCTTGTTAATTTTTACTCACAAAACATGGTCCATTATCAATTTTAATTCTTTGGGGCAATCCCAGCGTAGCAAAGCACTGGAGAAAATGAGACTGAGCATGTTTAGACTTCTCCCCTGTATGAGAGATAGCCCAACAGGCATGTGAGAATGTGTCAATCGACACAAAAATATACTTAAGCTTTCCAAAAGGAGCATAGTGTGTGACATCCGTATGTCACAAGGAATTGGGCTTGAGTCCCCTGGGGTTTACCCCTGGCTGTTGCAGAGGCAGTGTGCTTCTGCATTACCTTGGGATAAAAGCCCAGGCAATCCTTGCTGTTCCCTAAGATGCTGTAAGAAGATAGGGGCTTCTCTCTCCTTAAGGAGCGTGCTAGTCTGAATACTGTCAGAAAGCAATGGCCATGAGTTCCTTGAATTGAGCTGAGCCATCACAAGTGTGGACATATCTTTTTGGTTTTTCATCTGCCCCTGGGTATACTACCACTGCAGCTCCAAATCTGCCCCCATCAGTGAAAACATTGTAGGCTTTTACTAAGGGCTCCCTCGGCCTGGGATTCGGGGAGTGCTGCTGCCAGCAGAGCTGTAACACTCAGGGGCAGAATCCATGGGATGCCACCCGCCCCCCCGCCAGCCACCTTCCCTGAACCGGGCCTTCCCAGCCGTCCTGGAACTGGTCACGGCACACAGCCAAAGTGGGTTTTTGGTTTGTTTGTTTGTTTTTCTAAATGCACCCTGCGGCCGCTGCGTAGTTGCCAGTGGGGGGGCGGTCCCCCGCCCGGCTTTCATGCGGGCCCCTGACTCGTGCACGTGTTAGTTCAAGGTGGTTGGGTGGGTGGCTTTCGCCGTGGACCCTGTGAGCTCCGCTCTGCCCCGCCCTTCTGAAAAAGGAACCCATGGGTCCTGTTTTCATGGGTCCCAGGAAGCCCTGAAGCTGGCCAGGGCACACCCGAGGTGCCACTTGTTACTTTGGCTGCTTTTGGGTTCACTTCTGTTGCATTTCTGCCTTCTTCCTCAAACTCTTCCCATGATTCCCACGTATCCCCAGTAAAAACATTAGCCCCAAGTAGCCAGGGAGCCAAATGAATTGCCTCTGCCCAAACCTTTTGAGCTACCAGATCTGACAGATCTAATCCCCTGCTTTTAAGTGTATCTCTCAGCTCTTTAAGCTCCAGGTCCTCAAGCTTAATAGTTGCGTTTACCCATCTTTCAGGTCTTGCTTACCCCGAACTCTCGATTGGCCCCAATCCGTTATTTTTTTCTTTCTTTTCTTCTTTTCACCTTCCTTCGAGTGCCACGCTGGGCACCAGTTGTGGGGGGTTCTTTCTTTTCTTCTTTTCACCTTCCTTCGAGTGCCACGCTGGGCACCAGTTGCGGGGGGTTTGAGCCAGCACCCCCCACGCAGTGATGATTGGGGATGAGTAAGCACGCCATTCGCCAGCCCATGCCGCCTCCAATGCCAGGAACACTCAGGCTCAACGGGGAGCCTAGTCAAGCAGGGACTCATTTATTGCAGGTGCTACAGAGCTTATAAAGGCACCTGGAAACACCCTCGGGACTCATTTATTGCAGGTGCTACAGAGCTTATAAAGGCACCTGGAAACACACCCCCCCCACGAGGGTGTATCTTAAGGATGGTCATGTGCTGATCATGCACTCCTCAGCAGTTCAGAAGTATCCTTCAGACTTTTAAAACAAGTCAGGTCGCGCCCCAGTAACTTCCTCTCGGACCTCTGCAAGGCGGGGCCTTTAGGTCCCCACAATTGTGGGTTATGATCAAAAGGCCAATCTATAGATTGGTGTGGGAGAAGTTCCTTGGTCCCTTATCTCTGACTTTGGCATCGTCCAATCCTCTGTGCTGAGCAGAGTTGTGCTGAGGAGCATGAGGCAAGGATTCAAGGAGAAAACAGAGCCCTGGGTACTGTGCTCCCTCCCCTACCCTCACACTGTCCAACAATTCCCTCCTCTGCCTGGCCTTAGCTGGAGGCAAGGAGGTTAGGATGGAGCTGGCCTATTCCAAGTCCACAGCCCAAGGAGCTAAGTGCACTACATCTTGTATGAAGTAAATGGAATGGGTGGGTGGGTGGTCTAGGGCTTCTCCTGAGACATTCAGCAACAGAGCAGCTTGTCACTTCCAGAGCAGCTTATCTGCTCATACAGGCTACTCTCAGACCCCATCCATGCTCTGCTAGGATCTTGTGCTCCAGGATGCTTTGATTTCTGCAGCTACTGAGATGCCATGGCCACTGGGTCATGAGCCCCAGGATCAGAAGGCAACATGACACAGCCTGGGATACCTTAAGGAGCAGGACTTAAGGCATGAGGAACTTAGTGCTTGTCTGTAGACCCATAGAGGGTGTGTTAGTCAGTTTATTGCCACTGTATCCAAATACCTGAGAAAATAAAGTTACCAAGAGAGAAGGTATTGTTTTTGTCTTAACAGTGTGGGAAAACCTAGAGCACAACTGAATGGCTTTGCTGCTTTCGGCCTGTGAGAGGCACCACATCAATGATGGCAGTGCATGAAAGAGCAGGAAGCAAGAGAAAGGATGAAGATGGTCTAGGGGCCATAGTCACCACCAGGAGCATGTCCTCAGAGACCAAGACTTCCCACAAGGCTCCACCTCCTAAATATTCTCAGCACTGCCCAATGGACCACCCTAGGGTCCAATCCTTCAATCTATGAGCCTTTAGAAGGACATTTGAGATCCAAACCATAGTGGGAGAAATGCTCTTCCCAGCCTAGGCTGCACATTTGATGGACCAGTGGGTAGTGACCACCATCTGCCCACTCGTCCAGCTCTCAGCCTCTGTGATCAGCCTGGATATAATGCGCTGAACCACAGGGTACTGTGCTTCTCATGTCTGTGGACTTTGCTGACTTCCATCTCCCCTGACCTTGGCAGGGATGGGGCCAAGAGTCCAGAGTAGACCTTCCAGAGGCCTCACTAGGCTCCTCGACCCTGTGGCATGGAATTTGCTCCATCGACTTAGGGAGGATGAAGGCACTGTCTCGCATGCTGCTATTCTGTGTGGCAGATGCTGTGAGGAAGATGGGAAAGTAAAAAACAGACACGGCAACAAGCCCCCACATTTTTCATCCTAATTCTATCTTCAGTTCTGGGCCCATCACTTGACCAGCAATGGTGACAATAGTCACAGCAGTGAATGTGTACACACACAGAATGTGAGGGCTCTGTTACTGTTTTACCTAACTTCTTACAGGCACATCACAGAAAGCAGTTTTCACAAGCCCTCCTGGTTTTCCATGTTTGGTAACAGGCACAGTCACTTAAGACTCATAGTAGGTTGCACAGCTAGGGAGTGGTAAAGCCATGTTTCAGACTCAAGCAGAGTGGCTCATACACAGCTATATAATGATGTTTTTAGTTGGAAAACTAATTCCATATTAGTCCTAATTCCAGATAGATCAGGTTTTATTTTTGCCTGTCTGAGGGTACCCACAAAAAGCACAGGCCAAGTTATCTTTATCAGTGTGTCAGGGTCACTAGGGAGCCACCATTGTCTGAAACAGTAGAAATGACAGAAAACCTGGGTCCATGTCTCCACCCTGAAGAGCAGACCATCATCATTGGTCCACTATCAACCTGGAGGCGTGGTGTGCAGGGGAATCAGGTCTGCAGGCTCTCTGAACAGAATAGTCACCCTTAGCCTGAGAGCCTTGGCCCTCACAAAAAGGCAATTGCTATCTCATGATTTTTCTGGACTTTATTGTGCACTTTGGGCTGTGAGATGGCTCAGCTAGTGAAGTTCTTGCCATGGGAACATAAGAGCCCGATTTTAGCCCCCAGAACCTATGTAGGACAGCTGGACATGGTAGCACTCTTATAATTCTATCACTTGAGAGACAGAGACAGAGGATAGCCAGGCTCACTGGTCAGCCAGCCTAGCCTGCTCAATGAGCACCAAGCCTGTGAAAGATGTTGTCTTAAAAACTAAAGAGGAGCTGGGTGTGGTGATGTATACCTTTAATCCCAGCACTTGGGAGGCAGAGGCAGATGGATCTCTGTGAAATCAAGGCCAGCCTGGTCTACATAGTGAGTTCCAGGACAGCTGGGGCTACAGGGAGACCTTTTCTCAAAACGACAACAGCAACAAAAATGGATCCTTTTGGAATATTGTGCACTGTCTAAAATCAAATCTTCCATCCGGTTGGGCTTTGATATTTTCCTTACTGTGGAAGGAGTGACTTTATATTCTTCTATCTAGGCAAAACAAATCTATATTTACCGGTTGGGCTTTGATATTTTCCTTACTGTGGAAGGAGTGACTTTATATTCTATCTAGGCAAAACAAATCTATATTTGGGGTGTTTGTCTAGATTTGCCAAGGCAGTTTGAGGATATATTTGAGTTCCAGGCCAGCTGAGGCGACAGAGAGACCTTGTCTCAAAACAAAACAAAAACAACACACAGACACACAGACACAGACACAGACAGACTCACACACACACACACACACACACACACACACACACACAAAAAGAAAAGCTGTTTGAGCTGTGAGCTGGGAAGAAAGTTTACCATCTGGATAGCGCTGAGACACAGTACATGCCTTGTGCATGAGGCATCTGTGTGACTGCTCTTCAAAGCCCGCGGCTGACAGAGGCAGATAAGCACCAGCCCATTCACTGCATCCCAGACATGCACACTTTCTTTGTCCCCACCTCTGCTGATCGTGTCTGGCAGCAAGCTAAGCCTGCCTCCTTCTTCAGCCTCAGGTACCCAGGCAGCATGACTGGGTTGGAAAATTAAGGATTTGTTAGAGGGAAAGGACTCACACCCTCCTCCTTCAATATCACAGGCGTGGCGGGTTTTGCGCACGTTCCTTGGGACACACACTGCATTCCTAACAGCATCGAGACATCATAAAGGTTTCACATCTTTCATGTGATAAATATTTTTACCGTCATGCTGGAGAAATGGATTTTGTTTGAAAATGGCCTATTTCCTTTGATGGCTGCTTTGACGTGGCTTCAAAGCATGTCCTGATCCTACAGGAGCCTGGGGGTGGGGGTTGAGAGGAGGGCCTGTTTGTTAACTTTCTCCAAAGGACAAATCCACTTTCCATGCTGCGGTACAGCTGTAACTGCTGGCCTGGGAGATTTACAACTGGGATCTGTCAAGAAGAGATGCTAGTGGCCAGCAGCTGCTGGGAGCCATGGCCAAACCAGGCCTGGTCCACCCCAGCGCGGCACCCAGGGACATGTGAGAAGACCCCAGATTGACCAGGCCATAACTCGGATTTGGACTTCTCTGCTCCAAATTGCACTTGAAGGTTCAGATGTGAGCTGTTTAGCCAGAATGCAGCGCATAGTATTTCCTCACACGTTGGTTTTTACAAGCGCTGTTTTCTGCTCTCCTTGGCAGCTCCTTTCAGTGATCTTGCTGCCTGTGGTAAGCAGCCACTTGGGACTGGACAATCTGTTCTGGTGTCAAGGTTTTGTGGACTACTGCAGACTGTAACTGTCTGTGAGTGTGTGAGTGCATGAGTGTGTGTACTTGCATGAGATAATGTATGCATGTGTGTATGCACATGTCTGACATTGCATGTGTGCATACACTTACACATTCACACATGTCCATATTCTCACACTCATGCATGTGTATATACTCACACATGCATGCTCATATGCAGTGTCGCACATGCATGCATACACACATGCATACATTGTCTCACACAAGCGTGCTCACACACTCGCACAGTGAATTTGCATGAGTGTGTGCACACGTGAAGGTGCATGTCTGTATGTACATGGTGTAGGGGTATATAGTGGCAAGTGTGAGCATAAGTGTACATGTGTGCATGTATGTACTTGTGCACATCCAGGGAGGGCAGGGTGGTACACAGTGGCACTGGGGCACCTCCCTACTTGCAGAGCACTGCCCACCTAGCTGCCAATCTAGAATAAAGTTGCAGAAGCTTCCGGTAGATCTGACTCCAGCTGTCTGCCCTAGTGGAAAGCCGCAGAAGAGGAAGGAAATTTGCTGGATTGCCCAGAACGCAGGCTCTGGGCTGCCTGGCTTCAGATGTACTGGACATACTTAGCCATCCATCGAGCAGAGACTTTTGGCCACATTGCAGGACCCTCAATGGTGGTGGAAGGCACAGCAAGGAATAGAGACATCCAGTGGCTTAGTGGGCTGCTTCCTAGTTGTGTGGCTTTGGGTAAGACCCTTAACCTCCTTGGGCCTTAGGAGCTGAACCTTAAGCCCAAGGTCACACCGAACATTCTGCTTCCAAATGGAAGCCACCAGGATCTGTGTGAACCAGAATCAGTGACATTTTAAGACATGAAGGATCTTAGTAATCACTTTGTGTTTACTGATAAGAACACAAAGGCCTACCCAGTGAGGGACTGAGAGCCAGAGCAACCTTGTGGCTCCTGCTAACGTTCCCTTTCCCCTCCGTGTCACCACATGGTGCTCAGAGTGGGGACCCTGGAGCCAAAGCCTCAGGATTCCCTTCAGTGCAGTAGAAATACAGGTCCATAGCCCTGCTGAATGGGAGACTCGGGCTGGGCACCAGATCTGCCGGCTTCTAGAAGCAAAGACTGTGTCCCAGCATGTCCCAGCATCTCAGATGGAACCGCACTGTCAGAGGGTCTGACGTGGGACCAGGCTACAGACTCTTTCACCGCAAAGGGTCACATCTTTTCTCCCACAGATGTCTGGTGCCATCTGTGAGCCTCCATCAGGAGATGTGTGACTGTAGAACACCAGCAGGGTAGGTCTAGCAAGTTGATCTCAGGAAATTGATGCATGGACACGCAGTGCTTTACGTGAGAACATGAGGTGTGTATTTAGAAGTGCTTGGTGCTCAGCTCTAGGCTGTGAGCTCTCAAGGAGGGAAAATGTAGGGAATGCTTCAGAGTTCATTATGTCTCCTTGACAGAGTTCTAGGTGTAAAGGGTGGTTTTACAAAAGCAAGTAATGGCACCTATAAATCCCAGTTCCTAAGATACATGCATCCATCACTCCTTAAAAAGTTTTTTGCGTGTACTTTATATGGTTGGCTTGGAGGATAAAACTTGGACCTTTGCACAGAAGCATCATTCTACATATAATTTCTGATCAAGTCTCTTTCCCTATCTGGGTGTATGTGCATGCAGATTGCTGCCAGTCCCCCTGCCTGTGAGGTTAGCCTCACCCATGCCCAGAATCCCTCAGTTCAGGGGTAGGAAGACAGTGCAGGGTCAGCCTGGTCAGAGTGGGTGTAGGCTCTGTCTGCCAAGAGAGGCTGATGCATCCCTTACTCCTCACAGCAAACCTACGGGATGGGTATCTTTTAATATACACATGTGTGTATGTTTGTGTGCATGTGTGTGTTCATATGTATGTAGGTACACGTGTATGCAGGTACGTGTGCAGTTGTGCAAGCTCTGGAGTGAGCTTGCAGAGCCAGGCTTTCTGTCCATGGCTTGACATACTAGCCCAGGCTCTCCCAAGAATCCCAGCTGTTCTTTTGTTCTGGGCTAGGCCCTGCCAACCCTTCCTGACACCGAGCCCACCTGACTAGGACTGTACCCTCACACCCTGTTGGATGCAGAGCCTGATTCCTCTACCTTGCCCTGGCTCTTGCTCTCAGTTATCTGAACTTTCACAATCTTAATTGCATTTTATCCTTTCCAAGGTGGGCTGGCTTAAGCCTCCCTGAGTCCCAGCTAAGTGAGCTAGAGCTGTTTCCCCGAAGACTGATGCAGGGAACCTGGAGTGAATCCTCAGTGGAATGAGGCAGACATGGACCAAAGCCTTAACCTCAAGGTGGAAGCTCTTACAGCAAAGGCAACTTCTGGCTCTGAACCTACTGTGCACAATCACCCCTTACTCCTCACATCAAACCTATAGGGTGGGTATTTTTAAAAATATTCACATATGGGGCTGAAGAAATGGCTCAGCAGTTAAGAGCACTGACTGCCCTTGCAGAGGACCCAGGTTCGATTCCCAGCACCCACATGGTGGCTACAAAGCATTATGCAGGCAATACACTCATATACATAAAATAAAAATAATAAATAAAATATTTTAAAACATATGCATGTGTATATGTTTGTGTGCATGTGTGTGTTCATGTATGTGCAGGTACACGTGTATGCAGGTGCATGTGCCATTGCACATGCCTGCATGTAGAGGCCAGGATAGTCTGAGGCATCATCCTCAGGTTCGCTACCCATCTCCTTTGAGATAGAGTCTCTAACCAGCCTGGAGCCCATCAGGCTAGACTGACTGGCCACTGATCTGCAGGGTTCCTCCTGTCTCTACTTTCCATCTCTGCGTTTACAAACACATGCCACCAAGCCCAACTTTCTGCATGGTTGTTGGAAATGAAATTCCGGTCCTCAGGCTTGAGAGGCAAGCACTTGATTGACTGAGACATCTCTCCATTCCTAGGGTGGGCATTGTTCTCACTTTGTATATGAAAGCTGAGGTACTGAGCCATTAAGACCTGTCCATCTAATGAGTAGAGTAGTGTGATTTAGAGTCTGTGCTGCTTCTACATTCTAGAAGCTACAGTTCAGGGCCTACGGCCTGCTTTCATGAATGATGATCACAGAACATAGCCACACCTATTCATTTACATATCATCCAGGACTACTTTGAAAGACAAATTATCTTTGTGATAGTTAATATTCTTCTAATCTTATCTATGTGTGTATGTGTGTGCCCACATAAGTTTAGGTGCATCAGGTGTACGCAGGTGCCTATAGAGGCCAGAAGAGGGCATCATATCACACAGAACTAGAATTACAGGTGATTGTGAGTCATCAGATGTGGGTGCTGGGGACCCAACCCAGATCCCGTGCAAGAGCAGTAAGTGCTCTTAATCACCGAAGTTCTCTTCAGCCCTGTGATAGTTAACACTGATTCTCAGTTTGGCAGGCTCTAGAGCCACCTTGGGCGTGTCTACAAGGGAGTTCTCAGATTAGGTTAATTGAGGTAGGAAGAATCATCCCGAAGACTGGCAACTCCATTCTATGGGCTGAGGTCCATTTAAATAAAGTTCAAATGTGATCTGAACAGTACATGCATCTGTCTCTGCTTCCTGACTGCAGATGTAATGTGACCAACCGCCTCGTGCTCCTGCTGACTTCCCCTCCCACATAGACTGTACCCTGAAACTGTGAGCCCCCAAATCCTTCCTTCCTTAAGTTGCTTTGGTCAAACATTTAACAAGAAAAGTCACAACACATCTGCCAACTTAAAATATTAACTGCTGGTCTCAGCTAGAACAAGTTTGGCTAACCCTGCTTCATGTGGTACTGTCAGTCATGACTCTATGACATCGAATGTGATGTTCCTAGACAGGTGCCACTGCCTTTTTCTGCAGCGCCACCCCTAGTTTTCAGAGGATCAGGAATACCCTTGTCCCCTGTACCCAAAGCAACAACGGACAACCAACTGCAAATTTAGGGAGACAGGACTAAGGCCAGGAGCCCATGAGCAGTTGGAGTGGCCCTTTCAGAGTCAGTTCCAAGAACCCGGCAAGAGCGGGATTGCCTCAGCACCTGCCTAGCACCTTCTGGGGCTGTCCTTTGCTGTCCTTTAAGTGGTACACAAGTGGGGAAGGGCCATGATAGCTTCAGGGTTAGGGTGGGTGACAGAAAGACAACCCCTCTGAAGTTCATGGTTACCTGCCCGCCCCAGGCACACCTGCTCCTTCGGAGACTCTGGATAGCAGTCTTGCCTGACTATACTAGGGCTGTGTTGCCTCACTAGAGCTCCAAGGGCAAAGTATTCAAATCTCCTTTCTATAGTGGAAGGAGCAGGGGCCAAGCAACTGGGCTCTGACTGTGGCAGCACATAATGAACACTCAGAAATGTGCCTGTCTGTGTCCTTGGAACCTCTGGATGTGCCAGCGTCCATGGAAAAACAAAGTCAGGCTGCAGATGAGAGTGAGGTGGAATATAACTGACCTTAAACCTGGGAGAATCTTGAGTGACCCAAGTTCCCAAATGACCATCGGGTTTTGATGGGAGTGGAGAGGAGGGAAGCGGAAGAGGCCAGTGTGCTATGATAAGGAAGGACTATGTCTGGAAATGGAGCAAGAACCATGAGCCAGGAACTCATCAGCCTATAGACACTGGAAAGGGAAGGAAGTGGATTCTCCCAGAGCCTCTAGGAGGAAGAAGCCTGTCCATACCATGGTCTTAACCTAGCAAGACCCACCATACTCCCACTTTGAGAATCGTAAGGTAGTAATTAAATTTGTGATGTTGCAGCCACAGGTGTGGGGTCTTGCTTCCACTGGCACCACATACCAAGGCTGGAAATTGAACTGGAAGGCTGGGTGTTAGGGGGAAGAGGAAGAGGAGACAGCATCCCAGACAGGAAGCCTGAACAGTAGATATATTTTAAATGCAGGGTCTAGATGCTGCCTGCAGGGGTCACCCCTCACTGGGTGACCTGTGAATCTCTTGGTTCCTCGAGAGAGACTCAGTATCAAGTTCCTTAGTGGGGTGAGTGTTTCCAGCAGGAAGTCAACACTTAGGGGTTCCGTGAAAGGCACCAAGACAAACATATGATTCAGGACATTTGATTAGTCCTGTTCTTTCTAATTCTAAATAAGGTATGCACAGAGGCTTCTTGGGAGTTGAAAAAGAGTTTTCTGCAAATCATTACGTTAGACATTTAAGCTGGGTGAACATTATGGCCTATAAATTGGATCTCAGTAGAGCTGTTATAGACAGGAAGGAAAGGGAGCCTGTGCTAACAATTCTACCTGGGAGCTGGAGAGATGGCTCAGGGGTTAAGAGCACTGGCTTCTTGTGTGGAGGACCTGGGTTCGGTTCCTAGTACCCACATGGTGGCTCACAACCATTTGTAACTCTAATTCTAGAGGATTTGATGCCCTCTTCTGGCCTCTATGGGTGCCGAGCATTCATATGGTGCACATACATAGATGTAGGCAAATATTCATACACACAAAATAAAAATAAATAAACCTTTAAAGAAAATCAATTCTACCTAGGATACTTGGACATCATCTGCACCTTTACCTGATGCTTAGTTTTCAAACCCCCATCAGTTTGGCAGGAGGATTCCATTCACACAGGAAAGAGACAGGTTTGAAGGCATGCTCTGGGTCTTGCTCAGACACTGTGAATAGCAATCCCCGGAGTGGGGAAAGAAGGATCCCAAGAGCTCTCTAAGAGGAGGACCAGGAGACGGGACCATCCTGCACTTCAGACACAGGGTCCCTATGTTTGGGAAGGCAAGCTTCCAGGAACTGGGCTACCTGCTTCTCTTGCCTCCAGTTTCTAAATCGTATCATTAAGCCCCCTCAATGTTGTAGCTCTGAGCAGAGCCTGATGGTGAGAACAGAAATAGCAGTGACTTTGGACTTGGCCGCAGGGCAAAAGCTGGACCCCCTCACCCCACCCTCAGAGGCATCTCAGCTTCCCCTTCTGCTAGTGAGAGACACACAGTGAGTAAAACCACAAGAAGAAGGAAGGCCCCACTGGGCTCCTGCAGGAGCCTGGCCAAGTGATGACAAGAAGCAAAGCTGTGGTTCCAGGGAGCACACAGTCCAGTCTGCACAGCAGCTGGGGTACTCCACAGTGTGAGCTGCATCAAATATGGAAGTTTGGTCTGCCATCATGGTCAGTCTGATGCCAAACCCCAAACCACTCTCCAACAGCAGCTATGCAATGGACCCCCTATCCTATAATCGAAACAGAGATGCGCCCTGCGTTCACTTAGGCCGAGGTCTCAGCTGATTGCAGGCTCTCTTGCAACCCTTCCAATAAAACCACCTCTGAGTTTCCACCATCAGTATAGTGAGAACTGCAAACAGCTTGGCTTCATACCATGGGTATCTCCAGGGACATGGACCTGGAGAGAGCAGACATTCAGAAAGCTGGTCAGCCCAGAGCCCATCTGCCCTGTGGCCTCAGCACCACCAGGGCCTTGCTTTGAAGCCAGCAGCCCTAGGCCATTCCCAGCATGGCCACCTCTCCTGTGGAGAATCTTCCTGCTTTCAAAATTGGTGATTCCAGGTGTCCATATGTGCTTCCTTCCCGTGTCTGACTGATTGACCTGTGCTCAAACTTTGTAATCGCTCTCCTGCCCCACTTTCTCCTGTGTAAGAGAACCAGCAAGGAGCTATCGGGATAGATCTGTAACACTCCACTCTCATCTGTGTGTGTCAGGCTTTGTGGATGTAGCTCTGAGACCATATGATGACATTTTGGGATGTGCCATGGGATCACTGGTAGAACTTTCTGGAAAACAGGTCATGTACAATGAGAGCTATGCATTATCATGAGCTAAGGAAGTATCCAGAAAATAATCATTCCATTCACGGGGCTCTGTGTAGGAAGTAATAGTCAAAATATACTTGATATCGGGTGTGATGGTACACTCCTAGAATCCGAACACTTGGGAGGCTGAGGCTGGAAGATCCAGAGCATGAGGCCATCCTGGCCTACACATCCTGCCTTAATAAACAAATAAAATATACACTTGGCAAGCACTAAGAAAACCACAGGTACTAACCATGCCTCAGAGGTACTCACTTGGCAGGAACAGGACTCGGAGGCTCCTGGCTGGGCCAGGCATGCATCTTTCTGTTGCTGGTTGGTGAAGAAATCTGAAGGCTTCTGAGGAAGGGCCGTCACAGCTAAGGGTGGAGAGGGAGGTCCAGGGACAGCTGGAGGGACCTTGAGCATCAACTCTTTACTCTTCTCTGAAGGATGCTTACAGTAAGCAGTTGGTCCACACCAGTGTGGGACCACTAAGCATCTGCCCACTGGAAGCTCCTCTCAAGTTTCATCTCCCCCCGTGGGCCTTGGCCCATGACACATAGATGGGCGGTGGTCAGGAGGAAGCATGAATGAGTTGTTCTTTGTGGTCTAACACAAGCACCCCCTCCTCTAGAAAACCTTTTCTGAACCCATCCCCTCCAGGAGGTTACTTTACCCTCAGTCAGAACACTGATCATGCTTTCTATGTTACCCTTCCTCTAGATCAGCTGTCATACAAACATAGGAAACATATCTGAGTCATCTTATATTTCAGTACCCAACAACAGGCATAGAATAAAGCTGTTGAGATACATGAGGAGATGGCTCAGTGGGTAAGAACACTTGCTATGCAAACATGACAAACTGAGTTCAAATGCCAGAACCCACATAGAAAGTCTGCATGCCTGTAACCTCAATACTGAGGGGTGAGGGGAGGCAGGAGGGTAACCAGGGCTTATTGGTCAGTAGCTTAGCTCCAAGTTCACTGAGCGACCCTGTCTCAAGGTTGTAAGGCAGAGAATGATACATCAGGATACCCAAAGTCACCCTATGGTCTCCGTGCGCACTGCCCCCCACATGTGCATACCAAATACACATATACACACAACCAATAAATACTAAATTTGTATAAGTTTGCATCATTTAACAAGTTAAGAAGATCTTGTCATTTGTGGAGGAGGCCCAGCAATGAGGGAAGAGCAGCCCCCAGGAGCCCCTCTGGATGAGACCAGCCAGGGTGGAGCTGCTGGATGCTGACCCGGGACATACTGAAGATTAGCAGGGAGGACAGGTCCCTTGGTCCCTCAGGGAGTGTCCCCCAGAAACATTCAGTAACCATGAGACCCAAGTCAGCTTAGGTCTCTGCTGATGCCTGCGGAACGTCATGCTTGACCCAGACAATGGCGGCAGCACCTTGTCTCTTCAAGGGCTGACCAGCATCCCCTTGGGGAGTCCTCCTCAGGGAGTCCTCCTCCCAGAGCTCTTCATAAGGATTCTGTAACAAGTACCTTGGAAATGGGGGCACTCAGAGGAATGGACAGGTGTCACCATGTCTTCCAGAACTTTGAAGACAGTTGAGAGCTATTGTTGAGGAAAGAAGGAGATGCCTGACCTGCCTTCCTGGGCCTCTGTGACTGTGGTTTGGTGGGACACTCCCCAAAGGCATCTTGGGTCAGTTTTCTTGGAGATGCTGGGTCTTTCTACCATGTTGCCCTCTGTGCCTGGTATCAGGGAGGAGAGATGTTGGCAATCTTCACTGGGATCCTTCTCATTTTGAGCCCTTCTGGATGAGGAAATAAGGGAGACAGTGTGGGGAGAGGGAGGGGAGACAGAGACAGACAGAGGAAGAAGAGGAAGACAGAAGGGGAAAGGGGGGAGAGGAGAGACAGGAGAGGAGGCATTCCCTACCTCACTAGCTCTTTCCTTTCTTATACTTTTCCTTTCTTCCAGGAAGAAGAGAGGAAGGAGAAGAGGAAAGAGGGAGGGTAGAGGAGGAGAGGTGGAGAGGAGGGGAGAGGGAAAAGAAGCAACTTCTCTCCTTTGCTTCCTCATAGTCCCAGAATAACTGCTGTGTGTGCAGTCCTGTTCTAGATGGGAGAGATGCTAGATGATTCTCTGGTAGGAGAGACTTACCAAGGCACCCTGGGAGAGAGTGGCAGTTGTCTACCAGTGACTGTATTCCACAGAGCCCCCGAGATGTGTCTGAGTGTGCTGCTGATACATCATAATATACATAGTCACGGGTTCAGTGACTAGATAGGAAACCAGCAGGCTGCCGGCAAGTTCCGGTCCCCTTTGACCCCCTGAAAGCTTCTGGGAGTCCCAAACAGGACTCTACTGACCACTCACTTGCCTGATCCTGGTTTAACGCTATGAGCATAATGAAATGTGGTACATGCAAGCCATAGAATTTTACTCAGCTATAAAGAAAAATGAAATCATGACATTTTTAGGAAAATGGATAGGACCTGAGGTTTTTAGGTTAAGTGAAATAAGCCAGGCTCAGAAATACAGACATAGCATGTTTCTCTCATATATGGAATCTAGATTTAAATTTATATATTTGGGGGAACATATGTGTAGATCATGACAATAGAAGGGAGTCTGTCGTGATCCTGCAGACTAAGAGAACAATGGGATATACGTGGCATGAAAGGAGAGCTGAGGACTGTTTGTGGGGGACAAGGACCAGCAAGAGGTGAGAAAGGGAAGATGGGGGGTAATGAGTGAGGGGATGAGTAAGAGCAAAGCCTGCTGACATCCATGTGTGAAAATGTCACAGTGAAACCCACAATAGTGCATGCTAACTTTAAAAATTATTAAGAAGATGGGCTGGAGAGATGGCTCAGCAGTTAAGAACACTGACTATTCTTGCAGAAGACCCAGGTTCAAATCCCAGCACCCACAAGGCAGCTAACAACTAGCCATAGCTCCAGTTCCAGGGGCTCCAACAGACTCTTCTGTCCTCTGTGGGCATTGCACAATATGGGTGCACTTACCTACATGTAGGCATAACACTCATACACATAAAATTAAAAATAATAAATAAAATATTTTTAAAAGGAATTAAGAATGGAAACTGTTTGCTTCCCATTGTAGCACTCCTAGTTCACGTGTGCATACATGTGTTTGTGTATGAGTGTGTAAGTGTGTGTGCGTGTGCGTGTGTGTGTGTGTACATGAAGTGCATGTGTGTGCAGGTATTCTTAGATGTGTGTGTATTGAAAATGGACACCAGAGGATAACCTTAGGTATCATTCCACAGGTACTAATCAACTCACCAGGTAGGCTAGGCTGACTCCAAGAGTCCAGCTGTCTTGGCCTTCCCAGAGCTGGGATTACAAATATGCACCACCACACCTGGCTCTTTTTTGACATAGGTTCTAGGGGTCAAACTCAGGCCCTCACGCTTACAAGGCAGGCATTTCAAGAACTGTGTCATTAAGCAGGAATTTAATGAACTGAGCCATTACCCAGTCCCCTAGTTCATCTCTGAGAGCTTGCTGGTTTGAAGTTGGCCGTCATTTGTACCCACACCAAGTAACAAGGTAGGGACATACCATGCTGTAACCCAGAACGTCAATCTGTTTGTAATACATTATTATGTAACAGAGGCCTAATTGTGAATCATAATTTTTTCATTAACTGATCTCATTTTACTTGGTAATATCCACTTAGGCTTTTGAGAGCAATAAAACTCCATTTCTTTTCAATATTAAATGATTCAGTTGGCTCACTGATTTAGACTTTTACTACCCCCCCATTCCAAGCAAACAAGTCATACCTCTTTGCAATGATAACAAGGACCATCAAGATCATGAAAGCCTGCTTCCCCTCCAGCATATCTCATGAGGTGAAGGAGCAAGTGCACCCCATTCCACAATGGAGCTTTGGAACGGCCCTCATATGCCTAAAAACCCTTAGTAATTCATGCATGGGCCACACTGTACCCCTTAATTAACCCTAACCTTCTTGATGGATCTGAGTTTTCTGTCTCCAAAAGAAACTGGTAACAAAGATGAGATGTTCTTCCCAGCCTGCTGCCAAGCACAGGTGGGGCCGCTGCCCAGGGAGTTGGGCCTCCGGGGATGGAATCTCAGCTCCTTCCTTTCCTCCTGTGTGACCCAGGTACATTGCTGGTCCTCTATGTGTCTCTTTGTGAGGAAGCTTAGTGTGAGACGAAGGGCCTAGAAGTGGTCTGCTCAGGGGAACTGTAAGCACTCAGGTAATGTTAATCAGAGTTATCCAAGAACTTACATCTGAGACCCAAAGGGAGGTCAGAGCCTCCAGAGGAGAGGCGCCTCATACATGCTGGTCCAGAGAATCTGATTGGGATTTTAGCAGTCCCTTTAGACCTGTAGACCTTAGACCTCCCGTACTCCCTGTCCCTCTTTTTCCTCTCTCTTCTCTGCCATACCCGTACTCCAGTTTGCCTTTGAAATCATTGGCTCCCTAAGTTCCTTCCACTGCACAACATCCTCTGAACTCTTCCAGTCAGCTGTGTGGTCTTCCTTTGAACATTGTGTTGGCCAGGGTCGTGGAAGGCTCCCCTTTGTGACCAGGTGTCCTTCTGTCTCCCAGGTCAGCTCTTAGCAGAGTGACCCAAGAGGAGGTGGTCATCTGGAGCTCTGAGTACCCTGATCATGAAGATCTGGGGACCCTGGCCCTGCCTGTCTCCAGGCTGCACCTTTAGGGCCTGGTCCTGATCTGCTTATGCATCCTCAGGTATCTGACTCCATCTCTTCCACACCTCTAATGGTTTTGAGCATGTCTGGTGGGGTAGATATCACTGCCACCATCTCTGCCTTATGATCTTATGATTCTCCTGACAGCCTGTTCTTGGGAACCAGTTTGAATGTCCCTGCCTATCAGCTGTAACCTCTCTTGCTATAGCAAGCCTGATCACCATTGATTGTGTGTGCTCTCTCTGAGATACATCTGATTGCTTTATATGTGTTATCTAATGCAGCCCTTGCAGATCTTGGTAGGGGCTACTATAATCTCTACTTTAAATACAGAGGAGGATGGGCTTAGGGAGGCAGACACTTGCTGTGGTCTCTCAGCTGTGTGTGGTGGAGCAGAAGAATTTGAAACTGTAACGGGTGACTCTGAAGCCAGTGTTATTCCAACTGAGCCCCCTCCTTCATGTGCCTGGGAAGATCCTGGGCCTGGGGTATGGTTACATCCACAAATCCACCAGGACTCCAGGGAGGGGTTCCCGGAGCCTGTGGAGGGCTGTTGCCTGGGTCCCTATGCCCCTCTTGGGGTCTGAAGTGGCAGGAGGCAGTATGACTAGGGTGGGCCAGCCATCTCTCCCTCTCTCTCTCTCAGCACACAGACAGTGGAGAGGGGGATGGGTTGCCAGAACTGGGCAGAGGAGAAGTCCTCAACAAGGGGCTGGATGTGCGCAAACTCAGGACTACAGGAAATGGGGTGGAAGGGTACAGACTGGAAGAGATGCAGAAGCCCATCTAGGGGACTGAGGCCAGAATCCCTGGCAGGGAGACAGGCTGGGAAAGGTGGGGGTTCTGGGCTGGAGCCAGGGGCATCAGGTTCACACCCATCTGTTTGCAACTGCTGCTTGGAACAGCTACTATACAAAATGAAGGAATGGATTCGTATGTGGATGAATCTTTGAGAAATATGAACATTCCTTTCTCTCCTCACTCGCCATGGAAGGGGCTGAGATTGTTTTACCTGAAGCTGTTGTGAGGAGGGGAAGGGGATTGATGTGGCATATACAGGGGTACACTCTGACCCACTGTCTCCTTGTCCCTTCTTTCTCCAGAGGCTCCTGCCAAGCCTGAGGAGGCAGAGGCTGAGCCCTTCACGGACTCTTCCCTGTTTGCACACTGGGGTCAGGAGCTCAGCCCAGAAGGCCGGCGTGAGGCTCTAAAGCAGTTCCAGTACTACGGCTACAACGCCTACCTCAGTGACCGCCTGCCTCTCGACCGGCCGCTGCCAGACCTCAGACCCAGTGGGTGAGCAGTAAATGACTAGGCTGCCTGTGGGGACCTTGTCCTCACAGTGCTGGGGACAGAGCCAGGGAGGGGGGAGGGAGCAGATTCTTGGGTCCCCCCTCATCCAGGGTCTGTCATCCCAGCCTCAGTTTCCCCAGCTGTCCAGAGTAGGGGAACAGCTTCTTCCTATTAGAGGGTTTGAGGATTAATAATCCAAATTACCCCTTCAGGGTGCCAAAGTCATCTCGCATTCCCACTAATATGTCATTTTAACCCAATTAGCTGCATTTTTATGAATAATTTTTTTCTTTAAATTAGTTTTTTTTAAATACATCCATCTTCAGGGTGAACAAGTCATTACACCCAACAGAGAAGTATGCCTTGACTTCACTCTTTGTTACACAAGGATGTTACTTTGAGATTCAGCTCGAATTTTTATTATTCCTAATTATTAAAAACGTGGGTACATACCACAGTAAGAAAATCTCATTAACTTTTGTGAGCTCCCCGCACCTTCTCCCCTCTTTCTCCTCGGTTTTAAAATGTTACTCAAAGCCATAAACCACAGTGAGTTTATGGCTGGAGTTGCTAGGACTTTTCAAGCAGCCAAACTTGGAAGCTATGATCTCTTAGGGAGAGAAGTTCAGCTCAGCTCTGTCAACATTTACAGAGCACCTGATGTATACTGTGGAATTGGGTGTGATTGTTCCTGGCCCTGGGGGAACCTGGCTGGGCTATAGGGATTGAAAATCTGGGGACCTACAAAGGGGGAAAGGAATATGTACCCACTTAAAGATGATTTATGAAGTCTTGTGTGTGTGTGCATGTACAGGTACATGTGCACATGGCGTATGTGTGGACATGTGAGTGCCTATGAAGGCCAGAGGTCAGCCTCGGGTGTCATTACTCGGGTGCTTGCACCTTGTGTTTTTAGATAGAGTCCCTCACTGGCCTGGAGCTCACCACGTGGGCTGTGTTGCCATGTAGGGATCATGATCGGGGTCATTTTTTTCTGCAAAATAAAACATTGCAAGGCAGGAAAAATCTCAGTCACAGTAGAAAGCAACAGGTAGCAAACTTTATTAAAAGTAAAGAAACACATAGGTACATACACCTGCAAAGAGAGAAGTGCTCCGCATGGAGAGGTGATTCAGAAGCCAAAACTTCTAAAGCCCCAAGGAAGGCTTGGACCTTCTAAGTGTTTTTGGTGGGTTCCCCTTCCCTAATTTTGGAATGGCCAACTTAAACAAAGAAAGGAGAGCCCATTGGTCAGCTCCAAGCTGAGGAAAGCATGTCCAGATCCAAATAAACTGATCGAAACAGTCAGTCAGAAAAGAGGCCATGCTGGCTAGGGACGAGCTCCCAGGCCTTTGTCTCCAACCAGGAAGAAGGCCATCTCATCAGTGGCCCTGTCTGCTTCTCAGAGATTTAGCTCCTCAGCCAGGCTGACTGTCCAACAGTCCCTGGAAATCCTCCTGTCTCCACCTCCCAAAAGCTGGGATTATAAACACATGCCACCATGCCCCATGTACTTACGTTAGTTAGTTAGTTAGTTAGTTAGTTAGTTAGTTAGTTAGTTAAAGTTAGTTAGTTACAGAGTCTCCCTGTAGACCCAGCTAGCCTGAAGCTCACTATATATAGACCAGGCTGACCTCTAAGTCACAGAGATCAGCCTGTCTCTGCCTCCTAAGTGCTGGGATTAAAGGCATGGGCCACTGTGGCTGGCTCCTGGCTTTTTTACATGACAACTGAGATTGAACTCAAGTCCTCTGCTTGCGTGGCTAACACTTTACCAACTGAGCCATTTCCCCAGTCCTCATAAAGCCTTTATAGTGTGCTCGTATCTACAGAAGTGGATATAATAGTGAACAAAAGAGCTTATAGCCCCCATTCTAGTTGGGCAGGAACAGGTAAGAAACCCAAATACACAGCCTGATCCCATTGTGGCACATGATACAGAGAACAGAAATTGGGAGAGGGCATGGCGGCCTCCGGGATAGGAGTGGGGGTAGTGAACTCTCACAGGTCATCAGAGACTCTCACTCTGAAGGTGATATCTGGGTAAAGAGCCCGTGGGCATGAGGAAGGAAGCCGTGGAGGCAGAGGGACTAGGAAGCTCTGCCCCAAGGTAATAGCTTGCTGGCATGTTTGAGAGCCTGCTTCAAAAGCCAAAAACTAAACAAATCCCGATGCCAGAGCGACAGCCTGGATCCAGTTAGTGAAGGTTTCCAGGGTGGTGCTGTGCAACTGAGGCTGGGAACTGCAGAAGGGCTTTGCAGGCTTCTGTGCTGTGCGGCTTTGCTCTGTGAGGTAGGGCTGCACGGGCGGGGCTGGAGCAGGTTTGTTGCTCACTCGGGTTGCTAGTGTCAGAGGTTGTCCCGGCTGCTGTGCTGACAGACCTTGTTGGAGGAATATCACCTGGAGACTGCTGCCTGGGCAGTGAGAGGCAGAGGGCCAGGCTGGGAAGGCAGCACAAGACACTGAGATGGCACTGGTTTCTGGAAAGATCCTGAACTTCACTTCGTCAGGCCGTATGATTTAAGTGCTATACAGACTGTGCCTAGGAGAAGCCGGTCTGAGCTGGGTAGGAGCCTAGGGTCAGCCAACCCTGGGGCATCTCTGGGCCACATTGGATTGAAGAATTGTCTTACGCCACAGTTTCCAGGGATGTTTAACCCATATACATTTATTTTGTGTGACATTTGTGATGCAACATTGCCATCTAAAAGTTCCTTGAGAACTGTATGATCGAGTTACAAAAAAAATTCACATACACACAAAAACATCTGAGGGACTCTGAAGAAGGGGTCCTCAGAAGAAGTTGGGTCTTTTGCTATGACCTTGGCCAGCAGAAAAGTCATGGACTTTGCTCCCAATCTGGCACAAAATACAGGCATGGTTCTATGCTGGTTTGTTCACAGTTAAAAGGAAAATAAATTATGGAAAGGGTGGATCTTATTGTAGCCTGTTGTAACAACAACCAGCATTGATGTGAGCTGGACAAGTTGAGTGTGCCTTTCCCACAGGAATCACACCTAGAGTGCCTGCCCTGGCAATATACAAGACAATGATGTATTCTTCTATTCGAAGTCAAGTAAATCCAGGGACAAGGAAGAAGTCTGAGGTGCCAGAGATGGATAAGTGGCCCTGTTGAGCTTTGACCCACGAGTCTGGGTGCTACATCCTGGTTACAGTACTGGCCCCTGTCTGTATTTAGTTTGTGCCCAGTCTGGCTCAGAATTGAACCACAGGCCCCTTACTCCCCACTGAGGTAGACACTATTTCTTCCCTGTGGGGTTAGCCTGAGAGGGGGGCTCTAAAGGACCCAGGATGGGTAGCATCCTGCAGTTTCCTGCTAGCATCAGCCTTCCACACGGGGCTGCACGGTTAGTGGAGCCTCCAAGTCTAGTGAGGGATGAGGTCATTTATCTTGACCCTCTTCTCTGGACAGAAGAACACTGAGTCTCTAATACAGGCAATAGACACTGGGTTTTAACAATGGGCAGATTCTCTTTGCACATGAACTTGGAAGGCTCTGTCTAGCTGTGTTCCAGCTCACCAGCCAGACACACACCCAAGAGGGAGAGCTGTTGGTAGACCGCTCAGAGCAAATATGGGCTTAGGTAGAACAAGACCTTACTTTGATGATTTCTATCCAAACATTCCTGCCCATTAGGCAGCCCCAGATTGGCTTCCCATTTAACTTGTTTTGGAAACATCTTTCTAATAGTTCCTCTCTGGTCCTGTTTCAGATGACACTGGCAAAAACGTAAGGGGCATGAGGCTCCTTTTCAGGCAAATGTTTGGCACTCTGTTTACGTTCGCTCTCTGACTCCCCACAGTAACTTGATGAAGTAAGTTGTGTCACTAGTCTCCATGGTACAGACAAGGAAATGGAGGCACAGAGAGGTTGTATGAGCTACACAGCGTCACTAGAGCGATCAAATTTGGACGTGTACCCACTGTACTACTGTGCTGTGAGGCCACAATTAGTGTCACCCTCCTGGGGCAGGAGGGTCTGCTTTAGCAGAGCACTGCATGTGGGCTGGCCAGCTGGGAGGGATGATGTCTGCTTCTATGTTTTGGAAAAATTTCTTGAGTAACCATCAGCTTCATTGCCAAGGCTCAGAGTGATGCATTCGCTAAGGGAATTTGGATTGAGGAGGGTGAGAAGAAGCCCTGTGTTCACAGCCATCTCCAGAAAGGCTTTCCATACGGAGCTCGATGCCACCTGAGTCCCTGGGCCTTCAGTCACCTCCTGCTGCTCTGGGTCCTCAGCCTTGGATGGGTCCTCAGTTCTTCCCTTTGCTCTTGATGCTCCTGATTTTACTCTTCCAATTTGAACCCTGCCCATACAGTGCTTGACTTAGTCCTGAGGAGAACGTTGGTGTTCCAGTCCTGCCCCCTCCCCTGTTTTATCTCTTGCTGGTCCCTGGGTGCTAAAAAAAATGTAGCTAATCCACCTTGTTATTTGCCTGTATTCAGGACAAAGTACATTAAGAATGAAAATAGTCCATTCAGTTGGTCACTAGGTTCCTTGAATTTATTCATCCAATGAACATTTATTGAGCACTGAGTGGGTACCAGACAGGAGCAAAGCATGAGACAGGCCAGGCCTCTGGATCCCATGCTGAGATGTGAATCAATGGTACCTGGTGGAAGGTAAGATGGGTGTCTGAGAACTTGCTGAGGGTCCCCTGGAACCCCTGGGGAAGAATCATTCTGATGGCTTCCAATAAAGCAAGGGCTTGAATTGGATAGCCCTTGGAGACCCTGTCCTTCTGTGGTGGGGCGGGGGGGGGGGGTGCTGGAGGGTGACACATAGCAGAACCCTCCCTTCTCCACTTTTGGTGTCTCCCCCAGGGAAGGATGAACATGGGGACGGGGTGGTAGAGGCTTTTACCACCTCATCTATCAAGAGAAAGGACAGACTTTTCCAGTGGCAGCAGAGAAAACCAAACTCCCCTCAATCCTCTGTTTCTTGTACAGGAGTAGAGCAGGCCAGTGGACCACCAGGAGAGATAGCACATCACCAGCCTCCTCTGGTGATCCTCTGGAAAATCCATGAGAGGCTTGAGGTCTGGCTTCCTTGCCCCCTTCTTGGGTTGGGAGTAACTGATGCTTCAGGATTAAAGGGAAGAATACCTCATTCCTGCTTGGCTAGACTTCATTCTGTCTCTCACAGCTCTGGATACAGGTACCAGATGTTCTGAGGTTTACAACATGGGCCCCCTCCTGTCTCTAGTGTCTGCTGTCTTTATTCTTGCCATTGGAATCCAAAATAACCATGAGGGGCAAAACAAAAAAAAGGCATGCATGTGTGTCAAAATTCATCAGACTGTACATGAAGGTCTGTGCACTTGACTGCACACGGTCAAGCATCAATGTGTTGAAAACTGAAGTTATGAAAAGAGATCAGGGGTAGAGACAGGAGGGAGGTGAGGTTGGAGAACCACTGAAAAGATAGATATGGGAGTCATGGGGAAGAAGGGCCATACTGAGTTGAGGCAAGCTAGCTATGTGAGGCAGTGAGGGCAGGTGGTCCTGCTACCCCTGTGACAGCTGGTGAGTGGTAGCACATCACTAAAGAGCCCCCCTCACCCCTGCTGCAGAAACAGAGCCATGTCGCATTCTGCCCTCTCAGTGTTTATTATTTCCGAACAGGGGACACTGGGAAACCTAAGGATAAGTGCCTGCCCTAGGGGTGACTGTGGGTGTGAATAAAAGGGGGTTTCAGAGCTACAGGCCTGCCAGTTGCCATGGAAACCTTATGGCCTGCCTCCAAGGTAGCTCAGGGCAGAGCTCCTGGCAGTGTTTACTTTTGTCTTTTGCTGGAAAAGCTTCAGACACTCTCTCCAGTGCCCTTTGAGGTCCATGCCCCTCCCTCCCAGGGGATAAGAGGTACGGGCTCTTAGGTTGATAGGTGGAGCATCGGGAGTTAGTAAAGGAGGTTAGATTATTTTCTACAAGCCTGGGTGAGGGCAACTGGGACAGATCCACCCTTAAACCTGGGAGCCTGAATTCCGAGCTAGAGAGAGCCTGCATCAACATCTGGGAAGGGGTGGGACAGGATGGTGGCAAAGAGAGGTTGCAGTGCAGAGCCAGGTCACCAGGCCACCTAGGAGAGGAAGGGGAGGCTCTGAGTGGAGAACTGGGATTGTGATGGCTGGGCAGTGTCCCCGGTGTTGCTGCCCATGGACTAATGATCTGTGAGAAGCTTTCCTTGCTGGACGCCAGATGCCATCTTGATGACTTCTGTACAGCTTCCCATTGAACTTGATCCTGATGTCACTTTCAAGCAGTGGATATTAATTCCCTTTTCAAAAGGAGAATGTTGAACAGTTGCAAGATGGAGACACCCATTCAGGCTGGGGAGAAGGCTCGGTAAAGTACGTGAGGACTTGAGTTCAGTCCCCAGGGTCTGTGTGAAAAAGCCTGACTTGGCAGTGTGTGTTTATAAAGCCAGCACTGGGAGACAGAGCCAGGTGGGACTTGCTGGTCAGCTGGCCTAGTCCACTCTGTGAGTTACAAGTAACAGTAAGAAGCCCTGTGTAATAGTTTTGGTTGTCAATTTGACACAACCTAGAATCAGAAGAAAGTTTCAGTGGAGTACTTATCTGGGTCAGGCTGACCTGTGGGCATGTCTGTGGGAAACTGTCTTCATTGTTAATTGATGTAGGAAGACCTAGCTCAGTGTGGGCAGCACCATTCCCTAGGCAGGTTCCTGAACTACAAAGACAGGAGCAAACAAGTAAGGATGCGTCTATTCGTTCTTTGTTCTGGACTGTGGATGGTGATGTGACTAGCCACTTGAGTTCCTGCCTTAATTTTCCCAAAATGGTGGACTGTAACTTGGCATTATAAACCAAATTAGCCCTTTCTTCCTCTATTGCTTTTTAGAACAGCAACAGATCAGAAATTAGAGCCTCTCATCTCACAATACCAAGGTGGATTGTGACTGAGGCAGACCTCCACCCACCGTGTCGACCTCTGGCTTCCACATGTGCATACACACACACACACACACACACACACACACACACACGAAACTTGTTCGGGTACCCACAGGTATGCTGCAGCAGAGCCAGTGTTTTCGTGGGTTCTCAGACTATAGGATGCTGCTCGTCCCTGACTCCACCCAGCCCAGGGGAGCCCCTCTGAGTTGAGAACTTCACTCTGGAGAGAAGTCTATCAAATACACATCCTCCGGGAGGCAACACTGTAAGAATTCTACTTCTTCACTGAAAATGCTAACTGAAAACATGGTGGGCAAGAACGCTCTTTCACTAAAGCACTCTGGGTTCTCATTAATGTTAAGCTCATTTATAGGCAAAGAGTAGAATGTGGTTCCTCTTAAAGAAAAAGTGATATTGAGCTATATCAATAGAAGTATAATACTTACTAGAGGGAAGTGGTAATTCTGCTCTTTGCTATGCAGACCTTATGTGCAAAGGTAGATTGTAAGGGAAATAGAGAAAGTAGACAATTTAGAGTATACCTAGGAGAGAGGCAAGCGTATCCGACAATGTCTCTGTGCAGGTTATAGATTAGCAGTTAGAATTTGCTTCTTTGGGCTTTCACGTGAAAGCTGGGTGATTTTCCGCAAGTGATCTCACCTCTCTATGTTTTGGTTTACAGACAGGAATCTGTTCATCAGAATACAACAAAGACTAAAATACAGTCTGTATTTAGGGCATACCACCTGGCTTATATTGCTGCGAGGTGACTTTCATTTACTTTATTTTCTGGGCCTATAATTTACATAAAGAATTTGTAAGAGAAAGATGGGGGTGGGGGTGGCATGATCCTAACATAGCTGCCTGAAGGACCACAGTGTGGAGAAGGGGACAGGGCAGAGCACTGGCCCATCAGCGTATGAGAACAGGGTCAGATGGGCACCCAGGGAAACATCAGACTGGAGTCCCTGAACAATGCTTACTCCCAACCCCAGAGATCTGGGCATCAGAATTTGATCCCATGATGGGCTTTGCTGGGGAGTAAAGAGGCTCTGCTCTCCTTGGTAGAGTGCCTCCCCTAACAGATCCAGGGACCCGGACTTCGCCTACCCCAGAAGAGAGGACCTATCTTCCCTTGCCCTGGTAGATGTAGGGGATCTATCTTTTCTTGCCTTGGTGGGTCTAGGTGATCCACCTCCTCTGCCCTGCAGACCTAGGGGAATTCACCTTTGCCTGCCCACACAGATCTAGGAGAGGCATCCTCCCCTACAGATTTAGGGGCAGCCTTTCTTCTGTGCCACAGATGGGGGGTCCCTCTTTCCCTGTTTCTGTAGATTTAGAGGACCCACCTTTCCCTTCCCTTGCAGATCTAAGAGCCCCACTTTCCCCTGGCCCTGCAGATCTGCTCCTCCCCACCTTCCTCGGCCCTAGTTACCACAGATCTGGCCTGCTTACCCACAAAACTACCAGAGATACCTGGTTGCTAATGTGACTTTTCTACCAGAGCCAGCTGACATTTGTACTCTGGGTAATCATTCATTTAGCCCACAGCCCCCAGAGCTCTAAGATGTTTGGAAACAAATGGCCTCCCTGCTTTCCGTGTTTTGTTTATATTGTAAATGGTGACTCTCCTGATTTCCTTCCTAAAATCTCCACTTCTTTGTGTAGTAGATCCTTTCTCTGCATTGGTGAAGTCACCAGAAAAGATGTTTATTGAATTTCTGTCTCTGAGAGAAAGCTGAGTGTTTTCAATACTCACAAGTACTTAGTGGTTCGATCATCAGCAGTTCCTGGGCCTCCTTGTGTTCCTCCAACAGGCCTGGACCATTCCTCTCACTTTACAGCTGGCTGGCTGGAACTCCAAGATCTCAGATACTGTTGTTTCTTCCACTTCCGAACTAGTCCCTGATTAATGACGCAGCCCTCTGTGGAGGTTGAATGAGAAGTATCTGCCATAGGCACCAGTATTTCAACACTTGGTCAGTTAGTGGTACTGTTTGGGGAGAGTCATGGAACATTTAAAGGTGTAGCCTTGCTAGAGGAAGTATGCCACTGGGGGTGGACTTTAAGAGTCCATAGCCTTGGGGCTGGACAGATGGCTCAGCAGTTAGGAGCACTTACTGATTCAGTTCAGTTCCCAGCACCCACATGGCAGCTAACAACCACCCTTAACTCCAGTTCCAGGGGATCCGATGCCCTCTTCTGGCCTCTGTGGGCATTGCATAGCATGGGTGCTCTTCCACGCATGCAGGCAAAACACTCATACACATAAATTGAAAAAAATATCTTTTTAAAATTTCTAATATTTAATATTATTTTAGTAGAAGTGCTTAGAAATTTTAAATTCACGTATAAGCAGTTTTTTAATTATTTATTTAATAACCATATATTAGGAGAAGCATTTCATTACAACAGCATTGACATATTCAATAACAATTTCCAGAGCTAAGATATATCTCTTTCAAAATTGACTGTAAATTTTTAGGTTCACAGTTGAATTAATACAGTTATACAATATTGAACTCTGTATAAAGCCCATAAGACATAAAATTGAATGAGGTTTTAACCTTTAAGAAACATCTGCATTTCATTTTAAAATATATTGTTTCATACAGAAAACAATATCATTTTTAATGCTACCAACACTTAGATGTTTGCATATGCATCTCTAATCTCTATGTACCTGAGTATTACATCAGATAGATTTCAATCGTAATGTTTTTCACATCTACTAATTATTAAGGAGCAAATTTTTATGCTTTGAAGAATTTTTTTTTCTTTTTTATCTAAATTTATTTATACACCCAATTCCCAGGTAGCACCCTCCTATAAAATCCCTCCCCCCACTAGAGCCCTTATACTATGATATCCCTGCTACTGTCTGCTGTGTTGTCAGCACACCCAGCCATTCCCCACTACTTGCCCTTCTGGTGAATCTAGTCAGCCTATCTAGAGGTCTTTGTTTTAGGAGGGTCAGCTGTTCCTCATCTAGCAGTAATCAGTTGTCAATATTCCTTTGGATAAGATTGGGGTCTGCTGTTCATTTTCCCAGTTCTGTGCTGGGTTACTATCTGGGAATCCCCTTGGCCACCCTGGCCAACAACTCAAAAGAAGATGTCACTTGTCTGGCATTGTTGCTTGTTGCTTTTTTTGTAGCCTTTAGCTATAATCATGGACAATTATGAAGTTATGTTGGCCCACTTAATCTTTGGTTTATACTTTCCTTTTGGGTGGTTAAGGCCATACAGTTGGTCCAGATAAACCAATTTATTTTTACTCTTAAGGTCGTTTGAGGATCTGTTCCTCAGGGGTCATGCAGGCTTGGGAGGAGCCCCTGGCTCCTTTCTTTTACCAGTTCAGAGATGCTCATAGTCCCCTGGAACTAGTCGACCTAGGAGGGCAAGGAGCAAAAAGTGTCCTTTATGTCCCTCTGATCAAATTATTATAGACCTCAAAGTATGTCTGTTAAACACCCAAGAAGGTTAGTTCCACCAGTCTGGTATTTTTAATTATTGTATGTCATGTAGATAAATCTTGGGCAAAGACCAGTTGTTCTCAGATAAACCTTATCTAGACATATATTTCTTGATCTGCTATGTATAATTTGTCAGTAGGCTGTAGGAGTAATATGGTTCTCTCTGGTTTTCAAAACTAGCTAGGCATTGTTTATCTCTCTCATTGTCTCACACCTCCATCATGGTTTTCCCACTTGAGATGCCCCCATTTCCCCCTTTCTCCCTTACTAATACCCTTCTCCTATGATCCTACCTATCTTGAGCTCCTTCTTTCCCTTTATCCCCTAGGATCCTTGTATACCCTTCCCTCCCCCCTCCCTTAAACTAACCCAATTTTTATCCATATCTCCCTTATTAAGGCCTGTTTCCTACTGTTCTTCTCTTTCAGGTTATTTCTTTTCCTTTACCTCCCTGTTTCCTTTCCATTATCCTGGTTCATATAGTTATGTCTGGTTGCATACTTATGTATCAGAGGCTGGTTCTAGGATCCACATATGAGGGAGAACATATGTCGATTTTTTTTCTGAGTCTGTGTTACTTCAAGTAGTATAACAGTTTCTATTTCCATCCATTTACCTGCAAATTTCATGATTTCATTTTTGTTCACT
>NW_008355789.1:3610172-3610845 GCF_000622305.1 Nannospalax galili | reverse complement strand
ACATCCTCTCCAACATTTGGTATCATTTGTTCTCTTGATCTTAGCCAGTCTGACTGGGGTAAGATGAAATCTTAAAGTGCTTTTAATTTATATTTCCCTGATTATTAGTGGTGTTGAACATCTTTTAAGATGTTTCATGGCCATCTTTACTTATTCTTCTGAGCACTCTGTTCAACTCCTTAGCCCATCTTTTAATTGGGTTGCTTCTTCTCTTGGTTCTGTTTTTTGAGTTCGTTATAAATCCTGGTTATTAAACCTCTGTCAGATGTGTCACTGGTGATGATTTTCTCCCATTCTGTTGGTTTCTGTTCGCTTCCCTGGTTGCCACCTTTGATGTACAGAAGCTTTTTAGTTTAATGAGGTCCCATTTGTTAATTCTTGCCCTTGTTTCCTGAGCAATTGATGTCTGGTTTAGAAAACCCTTTCCTACACCTATCTTGTAAGTTTTTCCCAATGTTTTCTTCTGACAGTTTCAGAGTTTCAGGCTTTACATTGAGGTCTTTGATCCATTTGGAATTGACTTTTTTGCAGGGTGAAAAATAGGGGTTTAGTTTCAGTCTTCTACAAGTGGAGATCCAGTTTTGCCAGCACCATTTGCTAAACATGCTGTCTTTCCTCCAGTTAATGTTCTTGGCCCCTTTGTCAAATATCAGGTCGCTGAAATTGCATATTT
>NW_008355789.1:3608046-3608601 GCF_000622305.1 Nannospalax galili | reverse complement strand
TTATTTCTTTCTTAATTTCTCTTTTGACCCATTCATCATTCAGGAGTGTGTTGTTTAATCTCCATGTGTTCATGTGGTGATTAGGGCTTCTGTGGGTATTGATTGAAAGCTTTATTGCATTGTGGTCTGATAGAATGAATGGAATTATTTCAATCTTTTTTGTATTTGTTGAGGTTTGTTTTTTGCCCCAGTATATGGTCGATTTTGGAGAAGGTTCCATAGGGTGCTGAGTAGAAAGTATGTCCTTTGGTGTTTGGGTGGAATACTCGGTAGATATCTGTTAAGTCCATTTGATATATGGTATTGTTTAATTCTGATGTCTCTCTGTTAAGTCTCTGCCCTGTTGACCTATCTAATTGAGACAGTGAGGTATTAAAGACCCCTACTATGAATGAGTTGTGGTTAATCTGGGTCTTAAAGTCCTGTTGTATTGTTTTTATGAAGTTGGGAATACCAGAGTTTGTTGAATATATGTTCATGATTGTAATATCTTCTTGATTAATTGTTCCTTTGATCAAAATGAATGTCCCTCTTTGTCTCTTCTGATTAGTTTTA
>NW_008355789.1:3605957-3607409 GCF_000622305.1 Nannospalax galili | reverse complement strand
GTTTCTTTTCTGGTTCTGTCTGTTTGGTGTTCTATATGCTTCTTGTGTTTGCATAGGCATGTCTTTCTTTAATTTTGGGGTCCCCAGGTGTCTGGGGCCCCAAGACAAGGAATGGGGCAGGGCCCAAACTCAAAGGAAAGAAAGGCAGCAGAGATGGGAGGGTGAATGAGGCTGGGGGAGTCAAGGCTCGGAGGGCGAAAAGGACTTACCCCTGAGAGAGGCCTATGCGTAAGAGTGAGGCCCGTGGCGGGTCCTCGGAAACAATATCTTTTAAAAAGAGTTCGTAGCCAAATGTGGTGGTGTATGCCTTAAATCCCAGCACTCGGGTAAAAAAAAAAAAGAGTTTATGGCCTTGTCCCACTTCATTTGCTCCCCCTACATCATGTGCCTGCTTGAAGATGTGAGTGTTCAGCTTTCTGTCCAGCTGTTTCCCTGCCATGATGGGCTCTTATCCCTCTGGAACCACTGGCCAAAATAAACTCTTCTGTAATTTGTCTTGGTCACAGTGTTTTATCACAGCAATCAAAACATAACTAATACACTCTTCTTTGCTCCTGAGACTTGTTGGATGATTTAATCTTATTGTTATTAGGCAGGGAGTGATTATACAAACTCCGACTCCACCTTGTCCCATCCTGATGGTGTTTCCACCAGTACAGTGCTCATGGCCCAAATGCATTCTCCTGTTCATTCAGGTGTCTGTCAGCCAGGCACAGTGCTTTCTGAGTTTCACTCTATGCTGGATGCTGAGCTGAGAAGTATGAATTCCTGGTGTGCATAAATGCCCTGATTCTGATATATATGTGATAATCCGTATAGAAATGCATTGCCATAGCATGGGGAGAGAAATAAAAAAAAAAAAAGGCCAGGCCCACAGCATCTAAGAGGGGTCTGATTCTCTCTGACCTGGGTACGTGCTTTCAGAGAGTGAGGAGGAAAACTCCAGCCTGGCACTGTTTGTCAGCAAGCAATGCAGGCCCAAGCCCATGGATTCAGAGGCCAAGAACAGGCTGTGGAGGTGGGGGACATGGCTTCGGGATGCCCTTGATGGCTCACGGCTGCACAGAACTCTGTCATTTCTGCTGTCTCTCCTGGTGACTCACATTCATGGCACTAGTTGCTTATTGTCAGGGTTCCGGTTCCTGTGTGTCATTTCCACCACCCTGGCCTTCTACTTGCCGGTCAGCAAGCAATGCAGGCCCAAGCCCATGGATTCAGAGGCCAAGAACAGGCTGTGGAGGTGGGGGACATGGCTTCGGGATGCCCTTGATGGCTCACGGCTGCACAGAACTCTGTCATTTCTGCTGTCTCTCCTGGTGACTCACATTCATGGCAGTAGTTGCTTATTGTCAGGGTTCTGGTTCCTGTGTGTCATTTCCACCACCCTGGCCTTCTACTTGCCACTTCCTCAGTGTGTCTCACTCCCAACCCCCCCAGAGGAAAAGTCTTGAT